>NC_081558.1:185824487-185843746 GCF_022355385.1 Mustela nigripes
TTAAAGATTTTATTTATTTATTTGACAGAGAGAGATCACAGTAGGAGAGAGGAAGGGAAGAGATCACAGAGAAAGAGGAAGGGAAGCAGGCCCCCTGCTGAGCAGAGAGCCCGATGTGGGACTCGATCCCAGGACCCTGAGATCATGACCTGAGCCGAAGGCAGCAGCTTAACCCACTGAGCCACCCAGGCTCCCCTCCCCCACTATTTCTTCAGTTTCCCTATTTCTTCAATCATGTAAATTTATTTCTATAATGACCAGTAACTGAAAGTGAAACTGGCTCATCTGTTTTGTTCTTTTTACCCTGATGTCAAAGGCTATTAAGACACATTCATAAAAATCGAATGGGACAAAATCAGAGAGGAAGACAAACCATGAAAGACTATGGACTCCAGGAAACAAACTGAGGGTTACAGAAGGGAGGTGGGTGGGGAGATGGGGTAACTAGGTGATGAGTATTAAGGAGGGTATATGTTGGGATGAGCACTGAGTATTATACACAACTAATGAATTGTTGAACCCTACAACAAAAACTTATGGTGTAGTATATGCTGGCTAATTGAATATAATATAAAAAAGACACATTCATAAACTCTGAGGGTAAATAAAAATATGAACATTTAAACATTTATAATTTTTCTCACTATCATTTTCCCACTGGACCCTAATCAAAATGGAGGCTTGTATTCATCAGTGGTGAATGGGTAAGTGAAGTACGCTCCAGCATATAAAATAATATTATTTGGTAATAAAAATATATAAAGTACTGATAGATTCCACAACATATATGAACCTTATAAACCATTATGCCAAGTCAAAGAAGCCAGTCACGTAGGAGCACATAGTATAGAAATGCATTCATATGAAATGTCTAGAATATGCAAATCTAATGTAAACAAAGAGTAGATTAGATTAGTAGTTGTTTATGGCTGCGGAAGATATTAAGTAAGAAAGTAATATGTTCCCCAAGAAAACTAATATGTAAAATATTCTAGGGTTAAGAGAGGTTAAAGAAAGATGTGTATTTTTTAATATATTATAATCAATTGAATGACAAATTACTTCATTTCTAGGTTAAAGTTGTCATCATAGGGATAGACAGAAATATATTTTGTGAATTATTGGGGATTAGCAATTGTTAGATGTGATAGTCAATAGAGAGATACAAAGTAAGCTATTTGGAGATTTCAATCCTCATAACAAAGGGGGTAGTGGGGCTAATTAGTAACAGATACAAATTTGGTGAAGGCAGTGGTATATATGCTTGTGTGTGTGTGTGACAGAGAGAGAAGACTTAGTGACACAGCTAGAATAACTTTTCAGAATATTTATAATGGATATTTCAATGGGAAATGCAGGTATAGCATAGGAAAGTGGAAGGCTAGACATAGAAATGGAAGTAATTCACAGAAATGGGAGGTTTAAGTTCGGCTATTAGATTATACTTTCCGAGTACAAGGAAGAAAAGGAAGCTGAGAACTCATTCCTTGAGAGTTCTTTTCTTAACTGGATGTAAAGAAGTAAAAAGGGTGATCCATTAAATAATTCCGAGATAACAGTAAAAAACATAGAACACATTTTAAGACTTTCTGGTGTTGTGGATATCAAAGTGGATAACCGAAACAGGCCCAAGGATGGGAAGGTCCAGAGCTGTGAGACCTAGCCATGCATTTTTATATACATGATATCTAAGAATTCACTAAATGAATTCTTACACATTATATTTTCCTCTCCTTGTTGAGAGCATCTGATAAAAATATAATCAGTGTTTCTATTCACTTTCTCAACTGAAGAAATCGTTGTTTGCTAATGAATTTAATGACAGTGATAGAAGATGGTGCCAGAGTGTGGGAAGGATGGAATGCATCAAGAATCTGTGGAGAAACTATAAACAGCACAAGATAATGAGAACATTTTCCATTTGTCTCAGCTTAGCTGGGAACTAGATATATGTCCATAAGCAAGCCCCTTAGCTGATCTCTACCACCTTTTCCTCATCTGTTAAAATATGCCATTTGAACTTGTGCTCTAGGATTCAGCTGAAGACTTATAATCTTTTAATCTTAAACATAAGAGTTTCCAAAGTAGAAAGACAAACTTTTAAATACTTTGGAAACTTAAAAAATAGAAGTTACTTAGCACCTCAAGACAAGGAAATAAAATTGCTTCTCCCCATAAAATATATAAAATGACAAAGACAAGCCAATTGAGGCAACTATCAAATACAAGTTTGATTTTTTTTCTCAAATCAACCTTTATAATAACCACACATAGGGCAGAGGTCAGAAAAATGTATCTAAAGTCTCCTTTAATAGCATGGATACATGTCAGTTTTCCTTGTAATTCACTTTTACAATTTTTAAACACTAGCTAGCTTACCATAGAAAATGTAAAATATTTGAAAACTTGATGTATGTTCATTAAAGGTAAATTGTGTTAAGAAACTGTTAGAGAATTAATGTACATTCTTAACGTGCCACCATTAACATTTATATGAAAATATGGGTAGATTTTCTTCTCTCTATATAAAATAGTTTTAAAATTTACATTCAAAACAGTATTCAGAAACAAATACATGGTTTTCAATATGATATATTTGCTCATGACATGAACAATTTTCGTCAAATAATAACATAGAAGTTTGAAAGGTTTTTCCTCACATTTATGTGCTTTACATATTGCCACTTTGTTTTATATGATGATGGCTTAACAAAACCTTATATAATGCCTGCATTATACTAAGAGCAGAGATTGGAATTTAATTTCTACCAACAGGAAATTTATCTACACATAAAAATTAATTTTCATGTGAGACATTTTAAGATGGTTTTTATTACAAGGTAGTGATTCAGTAATAGAGGCCTAAGTGCTAACGAACCTAGAGTTTGATGTCAAGGGCAAACATTTCTGATTCTTTCATATATTTGCCAAATACTCTCTCTCCTGAATAAAGAGGGAGGTTTCAAAGAAAAAATATAGCCATAAATGATATGGGATGTCTAATTCCAGAAACAACATATATACTTTAGATGTTTTATTATTTTAAAAGTGTTACATACCCTATTACCACTCTCCCACTGCTGACACAAAATAAGTTCAATGGCGACACTACCAAAACCTCAGTGACAATTCTGGAGAGTGATATGGCCTTCAGTTTACCCATGATTAGAGGGGCAAGTCCTTGTGTGATCCCAATATACTTTCCTCAATATACAGTTTGCTCACTACACATGTAGAAGCTCTCTCTGCTAGGAATTAGAAAACAACACTTTCTGTTTCTATGATAAAGAGAATCTAATCAGCAAACTGTATGCTTATTATTATTTGTTTAAGGCTTAGAATTGTTAGAGATGCTTATTACCTGGGCCAGCGATTCATGTGCTGCTCCATATCATTGGTACAACATAAGATATGGAATGAAGACAATGTTGAACATAGGTAGTGATTTGTATGGACTTGGACAAAGAGAAGAACTAAGGAACAAAGACTTAAAGGAAAGAGGCCAGAATGAACATTATACTAGGAGTCACAGATTTCAGCTGTTCTGTAGCCTGATAAGCTGCCTATACCCATTCGGTCTTATAAAAGGATGATGATTTTTATGAGTCACCTACAGTGTGGTACGTTAGACTGATGTTCAGAAAATAATCTTTCCCTCTCTCACCTTCTTTTCCATAGGGGAAGTATGGAGCACAGTCCTTCTGATAATGTTTTGTCATCTGTCATGATCTGATTAATGGAAAAGTCAATATATGTCCTTTATGAAAACAAGCATTAGGAAGTGTCATGTATTTCATCCACCTGAGTGTTGCTTCCAATCTCCTCAATAAGTACATGTCCCAAGTAACTTCACCCATTAAGTCTGGCTTCCAGAAGGAGATACGGGGAGCAGACCCACAGTCTGAAGCAGGGCTGCTCCTGGCAAACTGCATAATTGTTACTGTTTATGCTGTTGAGATTTTACATGTTGTTGTTACACAGTAATAGTTAACCAAAGCACCCAGCTATTTTAACCTTAATGCATTTTCCTTATGTTTGACCAAAGACTAAGGAGTGATGTGAGAAGCCAAGGAATACCACTCAGCTGTAGAACATCTTCTAAACTGTACTGCTGTGGACTGGTATTTTCTGGTGGCACGTTCAGAACTTCTCGCCTATCTAGGGTGCTTACACTAGAACCTACACCTCATTTTATGTTTCTGATATTGTAACGACTGTTTCAGCAGTACTTCCTAAGCTCGGGATTTAAATTTAGGCATGAGGCTTCCCAGAGCCTACTAGAAGAAAGGAAATTCCAGAGAGAGGCGATCACCATTCTTTCTGAATACGGTGTGATATTTTGATTGAGAATTATTTCAGAAAAGAGAGCCCAAACTTCCCCTAAGAGCCCGAGCAGAGAATTTAACTTCTATGTAATAATCCAAGTCAATGTTAACTCCTCTCCTCATATATCTGAGAAACTCATATGCACACCTATTGAACAGTCTTAATTGGCCCAACTATAAGGGTTTTACTTAAGCCATGATAGTCTCCTGCTTAAAACCCTGAAATGGCTTTCGGTTGTGTTTAAAAAAGTGATCCTTTTCTTGGCTCCCAGGATTCTACAACATCTGACCCCTGCTAGCCTTTCTTACTCATCGTGAACCAGTCATTTATCCCATTTCTCGCCACGCCTCAACCTAACTGGTTTTCTATTTCTTAAATATTATCAATCCTTTGCTCATTTCTGGGATGTTATCCTTATTCCTCCATTTGCCTCACTAGATCTCTCCCCAGATCTTCTTACGACTAGCTCATTCCTATTCTTTAAACCTAGTTCAAACATCATCTGTTCATAGATGCCTTTCTTGCTCACACCAACCAATAGGACCTCCTCTAAACACTCCCTCTCTTTTAGCTTGTTTGTTCTTTCCTAATAAAGAGTCTGTAATTATTTTGTTCATTTTAAAATTTGCTTACTATCTGTCCCCCTTACTAGAATATAATCTCTAATATCCCAGGAAAAATGATCTGTCTGGTTTATTGCTTTACCATCAAATTGGAACTAGTAGATCGAAATTGTAAGGTGGTATATTTCAACTTAAAATTAAGAATTTTTTTTCTTTTAAAGGTTTAATTTTTTGTTTAGAGACCGAGAAAGAGTGAGAGAGAATGCATGTGTGTGTGGGAGGGGGGGGGCGAGAGGAGGAGAGAGAATCTCAAGCAAACTCTGTGTTGTGGGTAGAGCCCAACCTGGGGCTTGATCTCATGACCCTAAGATCATGATGTGAGCCAAAATCAAGAGTCAGCCAAAATAAAGAAATTTCTTAATGAAAATCTCCCATGTCCATGGATTCCCTTTTGATAAGTATGTTAAACCTTAGACTAGGTGCTATATCTCAATGTATTAGTGACCTATTGCTGCATAATTAATCATCCCCAAATTTAGTTTTTGACAAGGCATTTACTATGTCATGGTTTCTGTGGGTCAGACATTTTAGAACAGCTTGGATGGTTCTGACTCTCTCTCACTTGCAGCCAGACTTTCAGGACTTTATCATCTCAGGATTGGAAGGAGGCTTAACCTCTCTCTAGGCTGCTTACAACATGGCCGATTGTTTTTCAGTCTGAGGAGTATGTGCATGTATGTGCATGTGTGTGTGTGTATGTGTGTTAGAGAAGAGAGAGAGAGGGGTTGATGGAGGGAAATTGAGATTTTTTTTTTTTTATATCATAACTAGCTGACATTCTATCACTCTTGCCAAATTAGAAGCAAGTGTTAGGTCCATTGCCTGCTCAAGGGGAAGATATTGCATGGGAACATCAGTACCAAGAGAGTGGGATTGTTTAGAATCCTTCTGCTACAATCAAAGCTATTGTAAAAAAAAAAAAAATTTCTAGAACTGGTTAGAAGCTTACACTGCCTTCGCGTTAAATTTCTTTCAGTGCCAGTATTTTTATTAACTTTGTCATTGAATACTTTGGACAACAAAAGCTTTTTAATTATTTCTGAGACACGTTTTCAAAGTATGCCCTGTTCTGGTAGGGTCATTTGAACCCAGAAAGACTCAACAATTTGAATATGCCAGTTACATTCCTTCCTTCCTTCCTTCCTTCCTTATTCTAAGGAATATATTCCTTAGAATATATAATATATATTCTAATAATATATATTAGAATATTAAGAATATTATATTATTATATAAATTATATATATTAGAATATATATTCTTAGAATATATATTTTATATGCCTTAGAATATATTCCTTATTCCTTCCTTAACAAACACTTGCTGAGTGTCGACCATGCCAAGAAGATGTTAATTAATGAAAATATATTAGAGAAGAAAAAAATGAAAGTGTCTTCATTCATGGAACTTAATAATAGTGGGAGAGAACCACACTAATCAAATGTTTAATGGCATTAGGATTTTTCTGGATAAACCCATTAAAGCTATTTCTTTCTCCTGCTCCTGCTGTTGGCTGCTGCTGCTGCTGCTCCTGCTTCTCTAATTCCGCAGATTCTGATACAGCACAGGGGTTAAATTGCGTCTTTAAAACATATCGATAATGCAGAGTGAAATCACACCTAAGCTTGGTTAGTGTATAAGTGAGTGTTTAATGCTTTTCCTGGACATTCACCGTTATTAAGATGTTACACTGTATCATAGTGTGTGTTTACTGCACTGGTAAACCAACAAGAAAACAAGCTGTGGTAGATAACATTAACTCCATATTGGTTTGTAACTAAATGTTTTTTGATGGGTTATGAGTCTCAGTTCATGGATTAAAAGTATAGCAACATCAAATAGCTCTGAGGCTCATATAAAGCATCATCAAAATTCATGGTAAACAGCAGAGAGACTGCAGATACGTTTAAATTCATTGTCAAGAAAGTATTGCTATCTTGCCTGAAATTGATAAGGCTCATATAAGCAGATCAAGGAGAAGCTCTTTCCATTTCCTTTATTTATTTATTTTCATTTTTTAAAAAAAAGTTTACAGCATATATGGGGGAGAAAAACCTTCAGACACAAAGAAGTGTGAACCGCTGATAGTTATTCAGCAGACATCCTATGTATTCTGTTGACTTATAACTTTGTAAATTTCAGAGTATGTTATTTCTTATCATCACTGCTTGTGTTGTCTTTTCTCTTGGCCAATTTTCTGGGCACATTCCCAGTGGAATAGATGAAACTAGCCTGCTTGAACTTTTTCTGTGATGTGTTTGACAGAAACTTTTGTCTTTCAAAGAAAAGTAAACAATTGCGGAGGGATAGATCGAATTTCCAGGCTTATTACTATGCATAGCATGGATTGAAAGAATGACCTAAGAGGTCTTTCAATTGCTTATATTTTTAATAAAAGGGGCCTTCAGTTTTTAAAAAGTTTAATGACTTGGGATTTCATTTACACCAAATAATGAGAGCCTGTGTAAGACTGCAAATTGTATTTTGGGTGTTGTCATGCACTGCTGCACTTGATAGATAATTTATTCAGAGGCCTGGAAGAGAGCTTCTTAAAAATAACTGACTTAGAGGATGCCAATAAACACTGACGCCATGCACGTGCCAGCTGTGGAATCATTAGTAGGTGCAACACCCTGCCGTGCTAACAGCTTCAGACTGACTTGAGGAGGGATGCATTTTAGCTAAAAGCATAAATGAATTCATGAATTTCTCCTACTTTCAGTTATCTATCCCAGTTCTGTCCTTTAAAAAATTTATTTATTTATTTTTGTTGTTGTCGGTATAGGTTGCTGGGTATAGCAGAGTGCTCGATTCTTTCATATTTCTTAGCAGATAATTGGTACTGCAGTCTATTAATGAAAGATCAGCATTAGAATTCTGCCTTTCTAACTAGGTGGTAAATGAGAAGAGGAGTTGAAATTTTGCTTAGATCTTTTTATTAAGACTAGATAAGATTATAGGAAGCCCGTGCCTCCATATTGGTATTAGTTAGTCATCAGAAATATACACACACATATTATTTCATTTCCGTTATAGGTAACCATGAGGAAGCAAAAAGAGTTAACTTGTTCTGTATATCTGCAAGGATAGAAACAAGACCTATGGAAACAGAGTAAAATAACTCAGATTTTGAATTACAAAGTATTTCTAAAAATTTATCTGACCAGGTAAGTCTTTTTCCATAGCCAATGAGTTTCCTGTCCCTGAAGTACTCTAATATGTGCTGGAGAGCCACCTGGTAAATGCTGTATTAAGAATATAGGTTTCCGGGGTGCCTGGGTGGCTCAGTGGGTTAAGCCGCTGCCTTCAGCTCAGGTCATGATCTCAGGGTCCTGGGATCGAGTCCCACATCAGGCTCTCTGCTCAGCAGGGAGCCTGCTTCCTCCAATCTCTCTCTGTCTGCCTCTCTGCCTACTTGTGATCTCTCTCTGTCAAAATGAATAAATAAAAAAATCTTAAAAAAAAAAAAAGAATATAGGTTTCAAATAGCAAAGATATTCTGCCAGAAGACTTTAGCATACTTTCCAATCTTTGGTTTCTATCATGTTTCCACATAGAAAATTTCCTTCAGGCTAATTTTAGCTCTATCGTATTGTGCGAAATAAAATAAAATATTATGGCAGAGAGAAATTCAAAATAGAATTCTCCACACTGTAATTGAGAATACTTAATTTCCTTTCTTTATATTCTATAACAAAATCTTCCAGAAGAAAAAAAAATACTGACAAAGCAGATATGAATGTGGGTCCTCTGGTTTATTCTTGCAGTAAAGAACAGTGCCACTCAACATGTTCTTTATTTTTACTTAATTATGATTTCTATTCCTTCTCTCATTTTCCATTTCTTTTCAGAATTACCCAAATAAACAAATGGTAGTTTTTGAGATTCATGTTTGTGGAACTACAATATTATCAGCTAAATGTAACCAATTTCACAGTTAATAGTACACTAATTACCATTTGACTATCTTAAACATTTAAAAACATTTCTTAATACTGCAAGTGAAACCAGGAAATGTAGAAGCGTACTTGGCTGTTCAGTGAGCTGTGAATATATCTCCTAAAAGTACACAGATCCTGAGAAATGAAGCCTGAAGTTCCATATGTAAAAATGTCTATAGAGGAAATATTGTTTTTGTAAGTTGAAAGGCCAATATAATTATGATGGAAACAAAGCTTCCATTTAAAAATACAATCCAAATGTACAAAAGATGCAGTTGGCACAATATAAAAGACACTAGACTTATTACAAACATTCTGTTCTGTATTTAGTGTTCCAGGTCATACTCTCCAAAGTAAAACTTGAGCATTCTTATTTTCAGTTCCAGTATTTGTCAAAAAGAACAATAATTAGTATTTTAATTATGGAAGTGTGTAATTCACCATAAAAATATTGTAAGTATATAATGATTCTATGTAAAATGAATTTTAGGAATAATATTTTCACAGTATTTGCTCTATTATCTGAGCAGGAAGGACATTACATTAGGAACAAAATTTGTGAAACTGGAAAGAAAATTGTGGTAGGGATCATTAGACCAAAATTCAATGTTGTATATGACACAAATAATGTCCCAAAATTTCAGAGTCTAAACATATACCTAATTTTTACATCCCCAAATGATCATTTTCCTTTGAAATATTCTAAATTTAGTACTAGAATAGATAACTGTTTTTATTAAGGGCGTGATAACCCACTGGAAAGAATTCTGCATCTATGGTTTTAAAAGATCACAAGAAAACAACAAGGCTATTAAAACTGTGTCTGAGGAATAGAACATTCATATATTGCTTTAATTTCATAGAAAAATCAAAGTATTTTAGAACAAAAATTGGCCCTTGGAGAAAAATTGGAGCAGTCTGATTTCATTTATATTTAGAGAAGTGAATTACAAATAAATAATCTTTGGAGAAACTATAAAGAATATTAGGTCAACAAATATGATGTATAACTTAGCATTTCTATATCTCTAGTAACTGGGATTTTTAAACTATTTCACCTGCTGAAAAAAATGTGCTTCATTTAAACAGAAAATAAGCAAAAAAGGCAGCGTTATAATTAAGTACACATTCCTAAAAAGTATGAAACATTTCTTAAACAATATTATTATACATATAAATGGTTGTCCTCTTTGATTTTCTTCAGGGAGGACTTTTTTTTCATTTAGATACAGATATATTTGTGCCTTATATACAAGTGGTCTTTTGAATTATAAAGAGTTATCTATTGACAGTTTAGATCAATTTTGAAATATTAGATCTTGCATCAAATTTATTAGACTATCACTTGTAAGAGAATGTGTGCATGACAACGTAAATGAAAAGTGTTTTTTAATTGTATCTTGATTAAACTGGCGAATATATTTCTCAGAATCCCCTTGCTTACATAGTTCTGAGTTAGACTTGGCCACAATAACAACTCGTGAGAGAGTATAAATTTAGTACTCTAGTATCATTTCTTCCCCAAACTGCACCTCTTTGCAGTAATTTCTAAGGGTAATGATATCCAGAAAGGCTCTGGTATGTGGACTTTGAAGTTAATCTATGTAGTTGAACCCAGACTCTGCTATATATCTACGGTAGAATAAGGACCTCCAATGAGGTGCATATTTTAAATCCCAGGCTTGTGAATCAATCATATGGCAAAATAAACTTTGCAGATGTAATCAGGTGAAGGATTTTGAGATGGGAAGATCTTCCTGTTTTTTTCAAGTGAGCCCGATGTATTCAAAAGGAGTATCTTAAGAGAAAGAGGAGGTGGGAGTGTCAGAATCAGAGTCAGAAAAGGAGTTGTGATCCAGGTTATGTCACATCGAGGCTGCAGCTTAGCCCATGGCTTCCCACACTGCTAAAATAGCGTTACCCTGATATATTTGGGCCTATTCTGACTCTCTTACTCTTTTTTTTTAAATTTATTTTTAATTTATTTTCAGCATAACAGTATTCATTATTTTTGCACCACACCCAGTGCTCCATGCCATATGTGCCCTCTATAATACCCACCACCTGGTACCCCGACCACCCACCCCCCGCCCCTTCAAAACCCTCAGATTGTTTTTCAGAGTCCATAGTCTCTCATGGTTCACCTCCCCTTCCAATTTCCCCCAACTTCCTTCTCCTCTCTGTCTCCCCATATCCTTCATGCTATTTGTTATGCTCCACAAATAAGTGAAACCATATGATAATTGACTTTCTCTGCTTGACTTCTTTCACTCTGCATAATCTTTCAGTCCCGTCCATGTTGCTACAAAAGTTGGGTATTCGTCCTTTCTGATGGAGGCATAATACTCCATAGTGTATATAGACCACAATCTTCCTTATCCATTTGTCAATGTGAGACAGGAATCCATCAGAATCCTAGAGGAGAACATAGGCCGTCATCTCTTCAATATCAGCCACAGCAACTTCTTTCAAGATATGTCTCCAAAGGCAAAGGAAACAAAAGCGAAAATGAACTTTTGGGACTTCATCAAAATCAAAAGCTTCTGCACAGCAAAGGAAACAGTCAAGAAAACAAAGAGGCAACCCACGGAATGGGAGAGGATATTTGCAAATGACAGTACAGACAAAAGGTTGATATCCAGGATCTATAAAGAACTCCTCTTTATATTTTAAATAAATAAATAAATAAATAAATAAATCTCTTACCCTTTTTAACACGACTGCATTCTGAAGAATCACACAGGAGACACACTGGTCTTTGCGCTCCCTCACCCACTGAGTTTATTTCTATTTGGGCTACTTGTATTTCTCTTTCTCTCAAGGGGTCTTTTCTTGTTTTCTAAAAGTATAACTTCTTTTTAGTCATTCATTTCTCCACATAAGTATTCCTCTTTCATACATCTGGACACTTGTAATCGGACCTAGGTTCATTGGCTATCTGAAGGCGATGCTCTTTGCAAAATAATGTTAACCTGGTACATAGTCCAATATAAAAGGTAAAATAAGAAAGGTAAGTAAGAATAGGTGTTCTCCTTGGATATAAAGTTGAATAACTTTAATGGCTGCTCTGTTGGTAAAATCTGAAGAGATCACACTTTGAATGAGTGCTGATATTGTCGCTAGTGAACATTTACATGGCAGAATGCAACTCTGCCAAGAGGTCATTTTGTGAGGGGTAAGGGAATACAGCTGAAGTGATTAAGAAGCTCAGGCAACATTGCATGTAAAAAGAATGCTGAACAGTCAGCTGAAATGAACTAATGTGACAACATGTTTTAAATCTGTATTTAACTGATTTCTGCTCTTGCTTTCAGTACGTTTGAATGGAGAGAATAATGGTCTTTTTCCTTGATGCCATCACTCTAATTTCCAAATGATATTGTGTGATGTGGTAACATATGTCAATATCTAAGATGTTTGAATAGATGAAATAAAGTTAATTGTTGATTCTTATTAATTTTCTGTCACTGCAGGATGCTTTTATGCCTCTTCATGTAAATGATTGACTTGCATAATTGCTTGCTTGTCCCAGTACTTCCTTTTGAGAGATGACATCAATGAATCTAAAGATTTTACTTAAGATTGCCTTTCAAAATTATTTCAGATAACTTCTTATATATAATTATTCTGCTTATGCTGAACAAAAGTGGGCCAAATTTATGCTAAGAATTATGACACATTATTTCTCTGACAATATATACTGCTATAAAGCATTTTTATGTCCGGTATCAAGTTTTCTATCATAATTTTCTTCTGGGGGAATAAATGCATTATCTTATTCACTTATCAATATATTTATCCATCCACCCACCCACCCATTTCTTCAGCCATAAGTTTTGCAAAATTGCCTTTATAGCAGACACTGAGATATGCCATGGTGATACCAATTATGAATAACATATGGTCTCTTCTTTGGAAAACTCAGAGGTAGTGAAGATGTGAAACACAAATAATTTGAAAATTATTATAATTATATTATACACACAATATTTGCCTAGTTCTCTTGCTTTTCTTAATGCTTATAAGCTTTATGCAAAATGAGGTGCCCTTGATGTTGGACATTAATTGGGTGCTCTGGAAGACGAGGGGATATTAGATAATTAAAAGAAAATAAAACACAGTGCCCGGCTTGTGTTTATTAAAATGGCTATTAACATTTGGGAGAAAAGATCTTGAAGTTTATTATCACGCTCAACACTCTTTTAAATGTTCATGAAATATGCTTTATCCTCTAAGACCATTATAATGAGAGAGAGAATAAGGGAAGATTAGTGTAAAGGAAGGGAAGAAATTGAAGAAATTTGATAGTAAAATATATATTAAAAAGAAAATGCAACTGAATGTAGATGAACTCTATCAGTAACAAGAAAATGATAGCTTTCCAGCTTAATTTTCTTTGGCAAACACTTGCATATATGCAGTGGGAATATAACCTAAACACCTTATTAGAATACGTATCTCTTTGCTGCAGCTTGCTTTATCATACAAAAAGATATATAATGCTTCCAGGAATAATTTGTGGGTCAATGTGTTTTGTTAGCTGTTACCAAGAAAACTGAAGGGAGAAATACATTTGCCAAAGTACTTAGAATATTATTTCTTTTACAAAAATCTCATATTTAGGAAACCCACGTTGATAATTTACATCACTAATTTTCTATTAGCATCATGCGATGAAAGCAACTGAATAGTTGAAACTAAGAATAAGTAGAAACTAAATAGTTTCTATAAGAAAAAAAGATTATATCTTTAGTCAAAATATTTTTGTCAAATACATTATGCCACATTAGAAAGTAGTTATTAACATACTTACACAAATTAAGCAGTTGCGTGATCATGACCCTTAGTCATATAGATAATATAGTTAAAATTATTTTATGGTCTTAATATTATCTAAGTTGGAAAGGAATTGGTGAAAACAATTCTACTTCATTACTCATTAGAACGATATATTCTAATAAAACAATGCAAAGATAATTTCTCTTATACAAAATTTCTAGATTTTAGATTTCCCAATGTTTTCAAAACATTGCACTGTTACTTTGACATAAATATTCATGTGAAATTCAATGACACAGAGATATCATTTCCCTTCCAGGGTAGAGTCAGCCTTTAGGATTAATACATTACATTTCTCTCATTGTTTCTCTGCCATCCTGATGTTGTCAGAGTGATCAGATATTTATTGATCTCCACTTACTTTAATGCTCATATAGGGTCACTTCTTTATGAACCACAATTTTAAACTCTGCTTTTTGTCGTCAATTTACATGTATTTTCCGTGTTAATAGACATCTGTCTTTGGCAATTATCTTCAGGAAAGTCCTCCAGTCCCTTGTCAGTGACGAGAGGTTAAAAAAAAAATACTTTGATGGGACTGATTGGACATTTTGTCCAATATGTATGGTTCACTGCCTGGAAACATTTCAGTATTGATGTTGATTTATAATTAGCATTAGAAGTACTGAGATTCTGCTTATTTGGAAAATGTTACATAATAACAATATCAGCTAAATTAGTTGAAACAGTTTTTCAAATAACTCTCTAAAAGTTATCTCAAGCTAGAATCCACATAGAGTTTGGAAGCTATGGTATTAATACTACTTGCAGTGGTATATGTTTTATAGATTTATATATGATTTGTATGTTTGACTTAGCTTGTTAATTCTGTAAGAATAAATATATCTAATTATACCAGATAAACTAGTTATATCTAGTTTCATACATCTAATATTTGCATTACATTATTATAAGAATAGATATTCTAGGTGTGCAAGGTAATCTATGAATTTCAGATTTTTAATTTAATTTAAAAATGTTTCAAATACTCAAATATTTCATTTATATTAAGAATCAATTTATTTTTTATTTTCAAAATTTAACCCCTTACTATGTGTAAACAAGAATAGACCATTTTAAATCATGTACACCTCAGAAATTTGGTTTCAGAATCACTTTGTTTTTGCTGTCTTTTTTTTCCTAATACTTGGGTTTTTTTTAAGAGCAGCTTTAGGTTCACAGGAAAACTGAGAGGAAGTACATGTACTCTCTATATAAATCCACATATCCCCTGTCTCCATGCATGCATAGCCTCTTCCCTTTATCACATCATTCTCCAGAGGGGTATACGTATTACAGTTGTTGAACCTACACTGACATGCTATAATCACTCAAAGTCCATAGTACACATCACAGTTCTGTCTTGGTGGTGCACATTCTTTAGGGTTGGCAAACTTGCTCACAATTTTTAGAGTCAGTTATTCAGAGAAGGCTTGGCTGGATGGGTTATGTTTAATTTATGTGTCATAAACTATGCCTAAAAGTAAAAGGTCCATTTCCATTATCGTTTCTTCCTTCACATATCTAGTGCTTTGGTGGATATGGCTAAAAGCTTGGACTGAGCTGGACAACTTTCTTTGTCAATGTCATCTCCAGGTTTCTCCATATTGTCTCTTACATGACAGATAAGGTCTCCAAGATTCTAGTGCTGAAGCTGCCAGTTCTTTTCAAAGCTAGCCTGGAATTGACTATGGTGTCTCTTTCATGAAACTATTGAACGTAACAGTTAGGGGAGGATCACTCTTATTCATAGAAGGAATGACAAAGAATTTGTGGCCCTTTTTTTAATCAATAGAAAATCGCTAAAAGATTTTATTTCAAGTTATAAAGTTTGGTTGATAACCTGTTGAGTAAAATAAGATAAACTATGTATAAAATCTAAATATAGTTAAAAGAATTTATCCTGTTCTATGATTAGGATAACTTTATTATCCAGAAAGTTAAACTTATTAATTTTTTCTCTTTTATTTTAACTTAATAATGTCATTGGAAAGATTTATCTCGTGACATTTATTAGAAAGTGCATTCACATACCTATGGTATTGTCATGGCCACTTATACATGCTTATGAAGAGTCACACAGAGAGGCAAAGTATAGAGGGCACATTTTGCCTCCTTATAAATATATGTAAAATTAAACTTATTAAAAATATCTCAGAATCTCAGACTATGTCAAAGTCTTGGTGTCAAAACAGTTATAGAATAGGTATTCTGAAGTTCAAAGGGAACTTAGAATTATTTTAGTAAAAGATAGGCTGCCCCATTATCTTTAAAGAATTTAGGCATTATTTTTTTTAAGTAAGCAATACATTAGAATTTGGACTAGTATTTCCCCAAGACTTAGATATCAAATAAAACACGTTTTGTTAATCATCAGTTAATCAGCTGAAAGTGATTAAGAAGCTCAGGCAACATTGCATGTAAAAATATAACACGTTTTGTTAATCATCAGTGACAATTAATTGGTTATTGTAAAATTATTTAAGTTATTTATATATAGCAACAATTAATTGAATAGCATTATGTACCAGGCACTCAAATGTATACTCTACATATATTATCTTATTTAAACCTGTTACTTTAAAAGATATGCATCATTTTATTTATTAATAACATTTTGGAAATACTAAGATTAGTTTAAAATTGCTGCTGGGAAGCAATTTTTCTATTTAAACAAGGAACTACATGGTTCTTAACCATTCTTAACCATGGAGGAAAATAAATTACATTTGTACTGGAGGGAAA
The DNA here is from genome assembly GCF_022355385.1 of Mustela nigripes. Taxonomy (NCBI): domain Eukaryota; kingdom Metazoa; phylum Chordata; class Mammalia; order Carnivora; family Mustelidae; genus Mustela; species Mustela nigripes. The sequence continues at coordinate 185,840,962 of NC_081558.1, forward strand.
TGTGAAAAATGAAAACCTGATAGTGCTCTGAGACTGTTTTTTTCTATTTTCCAATCTGGAAAGATTTCTTTTTCTTTTCTTTCCTTTTTTATTTATTTTTTTAAAGATTTTATTTATTTATTTGACAGACAGAAGTCACAAGTGGGCAGAGAGGCAGGCAGAGAGAGAGAGAGAGAGGGAAGCAGGCTCCCTGCTGAGCAGAGAGCCCTATGCAGGGCTTGATCCCAGAACCCTGAGATCATGACCGGAGGCTTTAACATTGAGCCACCCAGGCACTCCGGGAAGACTTTCTTAATACAAAAAATAACAATAACAAAAAAGGTAAAAGACTAAATTATAATGGAAAATATAGGTAGAATCTACTGCCATATAAATGAAAATCCTACGGACAACAGAGACTAGAACAAATGTAATTAAAAACAAAACAAAACAACTTTAAGGAAACATGACAAACGCAAAGATCAGGGAAAAAATACCAGAAAGTTGAATATACCATTCTCGCCCTTCGATGCCTCCCCTCTGACTCTATACAAATGCTGAATCTTAGAGACATAGTGACACTTAAGCAGGGATTTAGATGTGTACCTGTGTATCAATGTCCATATAGAACAAAAATATAGTTGAATCCAGTTTTAACTTACACCAAATCCATTGTTCTTTTTTTTTTTTTAAAGATTTTATTTATTTATTTGGCAGAGAGAGAGAGCAGGAACACAAGCACGGATATGGGAGAGGGCCACAGGCCTCCCACGGAGCAGGGAGCCCTATGCCAGGCTCAATCCCAGCACCCTGGAATCATGACCTGAGCTGAAAGCAGATTCTTAAAAACTGAACCACCCAGGCGCCCCTCCATTGTTCTTTCTAATTAGAGCACAATACTCCTCTAATATGCAGCTTTCCCTCTTTATGTCTAGTTCAACCATTTGAGTTATAAGTATTGATTCAATACTGATAAATGGCCACATTTTGGAAGTTATTTATTATTCAGTAATTTTTCTTTCTTAAAGTTTTCATTTTGTTAGTGTATACATGTGTGATGCTTGCTTAACAATCTTTTTTTTTTTTACTTGACAGTATATCATGTCTTTACAAATTTTAAAGATTTAATTATTATACATTCCTATCTATATCTATTAATCACGAAGATGTTTCTGTGCATATCCTTTCCTTTGTTTCTTTTGTCTTATTGAATTGGAAAAGTTATTTATACATGAAGGCTTTACCATGTAACCTGCCATGTCTTTTGCAATTATCTTTATTCAGTTTGTAATTTTCAACTTTAATTTCTTTTATGATATTTAAAGTTTTATGAATAAAAATATGAATTTTTATAATGAATCTCAACATTTTCCTTTATGTATGCCTTTGGTACTGTTTCTTCAGCTATTCAATGCATAATAGTTCTAAAATGAAATTGGATGCACATGAGTGCTTTAAGTGTAAGGATTTAGTGCTTCTAGTTACATGTAATTAAGACCTATTCTTAACTGCACCTATTTTTGTTTGTAGTTTGATCCTGAATTGACAGTGATAAACGTAATTTGTCCTTTTCTTTTCTTTTTTTTTTTTCCTTTTCCCCTTCCTACCTTCCTTCCTTCTACAAATATTTATGGATTACTTTCTACATGCTAAACATGTATAAAATCGGAAGATAAATGGGACATATCCCTATCTTTTTTTTTTCCAAGATTTTGTTTATTTATTTGACAAACAGAGATCACAAGTAGGCAGAGAGGCAGGCAGAGAGAGGGGGAGGAAGACGCAGGCTCCCTGCTGAGCAGAGAGCCCCATTCGGGGCTCAATCCCAGGACCCTGGGATCATGACCTGAGCCGAAGGCAGCGGCTTAACCCACTGAGCCACCCAGGCACCCCTCCCCTATCTTTATCTTTAATACACATAAAATATCAAGTTGGTATTACCTCATCACTCTTCCTTTTGCTGTCAAAGAGTGATGGCACTGAATGCTTCTGTTGAAGATACTGAGTTCTGGGTGACTCCTCTGGAATAAGTTAGATGATATCAGTTTTTGTTTTTCAGTTTGTTTGTTTTTCCTCTTTCAATCTGTCCCAGTCCCTGGGATTAGACTCTTGGCCAGGCTTTTAACCTGCGTATTTACTTACAAACGTGGAAAATAAGGGGATTCTTTATATCTTAAGTCACTACAACCCAAGCTTACAGTATTGAAACTATGATGACACAGGTAGCCTAGCTAGCAGGGGCTACTCTGTCAGACTGAAACAGAATGTCTACCTTTTTTATGTTTCCTATTAATCACTCAGTTCTCACCATATAATCTTATTAGAAGTCCTCACAGTCCAAAATTATCTAAAATACTGGAACTTACTTTGACAATAGTGTTAGTCCAGCATCTAATTTCCAAATGTAGAGAGTAAAGTTTTATCAATATATTAGGTCCTGATTTTTGGGTGCTTTCATATTTATGGTGCTCAAATTTTTGGCTGTCGAAAACCTGTTACTTATAACCTCTGACTCATCCACTGTTCTTTTTCCTCCTCATTCTTGCTCAGGCCTCGGGATCCAAAGGTTTGAAAGTGTTCTTGATTTACACAGTCATGCTCAGCATGTATCCCCAAACCTCAAATTCAGTGACCGTATATCTCCATGTTTAAGGTTTTCTACCTCAACCACTTTGGGCTGGAACTAGCTCTTCCCAATAGACCCTCTAAGTTTAGAATTGTGTTTAAAGTCAGTATAGACAAACTTCTTTCTTGGTATGCCCTGTTTTGGAATTTTTTTTTTTTTTTTTTTTTTTTTTTTTTTTTT
>NC_081558.1:185843846-185856264 GCF_022355385.1 Mustela nigripes
TTTTTTTTTTTTTTTTTTTTTTTTTTTTTTTTACTCTCTTGCTAGTAGCAGTTGGAACCACTTCAATTCATCTGAGTCTGCAGTAGTAATATTAAACCTTAAAAAGGAAATAGTTTTAATCACTCCTCTGAGACAGCTCTCTAGCTCCTGTGAAATTGTACTCCTCTCCTCAGTGAACAGTTCGATATCTGGTGGTTTATAATTGCTAACTTCACAACAAGACTTTTTCTCAGGAATGCTATGATGACTACTACGCTTACCTTTGCAAGGTTAAAAGTTGCTTTCTGGGAAACTATAAAAAAAAATTCTAGGGAAAGCTTGTCCACATAAATAAAGGCATATCTGGATGTGACTTTGGGAAAAAAAAAATGACTGCATTTTCTGTGGGACTCTAGCTATATACAGAAGGTAAAATTGTCTCATATGAAATGGTTTCATATTTCATATGATCTCAAGAACACATATACGCAATCTGCTTCTTCATATACACTGACTTTTTTCATGAATTAGTAAGTATAAAATAAACCAAATTTTTCTTCTGTTTGTGTAAATTTTACTCTCCATTAGTATGACAAAATCTTATAATTTATATGCATAAAGTTTGTGATTAAATTGTTCTTTGGAATTAATACAAACAGAACTGAAAAAAAATCTACATGAAGCTGGAAGCTGATGTATCACTTTGTTTCTAAGTATTTTAAATTTTATGCTCTATCATAATGTACTGGTATTTTCTTCATTTAAGTTTATTCTTACCTGTGATTACCGCCTCTATCAATCCCAGTCACCCTCAGCTTTACATCAGTGTATCACCCCAGGCACAACCGTTAAATTAATGTCTTCCTGTGACTTATTAAGCTATGGTTTCCAGCTCTAAATGTGTCTTTCTATACCCTGTTTGGTCCTGCTTGCACTGGAGTCTACCAATGGCATTTCTTCATTTCAGCTGGCTGTGTATTAGGGTCTGTCAGTCCAGGGCAAGAAGGGAGACTAGAAGTCTCAAAAACTGAAAAGGGACTGGCTTCTTCCTTCCTCTGGTTTCTGTCCCTGTTGTCATTGTCCCAGCAATGGGACTGGCTTCTTCCTTCCTCTGGTTTCTGTCCCTGTTGTCATTGTCCCAGCAACAACCACCTCCCTGACAAGCTTCTTTCCAGTCTAACAGAGCCCGTCTCCCCTATTTCCCAGAGACACACTCAGCAGCAAGACCGCAGTGCTGCCCTCTAGAGGCCCGAGCTCCAATGTGGAAACCCCTGCCTCCAAGCTCCTCTGGCAGCACCCCTCAGAGATCAGATTACTAACCTATGGGTCCCCTTCCCTAGTTTTCCAGACTCAGCACAACCCCAGCTCCTCTGTTCTCCTGACTTGTGGGAAATGGCTATTTTTTGCAATTACTACTTCTGTCAATTCAGTCTTTTGGTCTTTTTCAATTCTCCATGTCCTGCTTAAAAAATTCCTATTATTATGTTCTCTTCATTGAAATAACCGTAGTGGTTGATTTCTCTCTCATGGAATCCCAGTCAATCGAATTCCTTTAACTGTAAATCTCATTAATACCTCTATTCCCTGTCACAGAGAGAAGTAAACCTTGGTAACCCGGTGTTGCAAGGAGTAATAAAGTCAGATGGTTAGCCATAAATTAGTTCCAAGATTCTTGATAAAATCTTCCAAGCAAATGAATTGCAGGGGAGCTGCAGGAGAGGGGGCGGCTGGGTGGCTCAGTCAGTTAAGCATCTGCTTGGGTCATGATCCCAGGGTCCTGGGATCAAGCCCCACATTGGGTTATCTGCTCAACAGGGAGCCTACTTCTCAGGTCATGATCCCAGGGTCCTGGAATCAAACCCCTTCTGCTCATGTCATGATCCCAGGATCCTGAAATCAAGCCCTATGTCATTGGGCTCTCTGCTCAAGAAGGAAGCAAAAAAATAGGTTTCACCCTCCCCGCTCATACACTGCTCTCCTGGAAGAACAAAGCTCCACCCTACCCCCCAAACAGGGCCAGAGTGACACAGCCAAAAACTTGCAGTTCGTACTACTTCTGTTTGGACTCTTTCCATGTTGTCCTGTTTACAAGTTAACCTAAGTTGGGGTATCTGTCACAGGTCATCCTGTATTTGTAAAATAAAAAACAAATAATAAATAAATAAAAAACAAACAGCGGCCAGCCGCCTCCAGTAGTTCCCTGCCATAGGTCAATCTCCTCGTGTACAGCGTAGGCCCTATGGCGCCCTTCAGTCAATTATCAACTCACCCCTGTGAACCTGCCAATCCGCTTTAACAACTCTGCTTTCAAACAAAACCAAACAAAATTTATTTAAAAAAAAAAAGTGTTTGTGATGCAGCTTTCTCTTGTCATCCTATGTGCATGCAGTAAGATCAGTTGGATAGTAAACCATCAATAAAGTTTCACAAGATTTGGAAACAAACAAACAACAACAACAAAAAAAGCCGGAGTCTGCTTCTCCCTCTCTCTCTCTGCCTACTGCTCTCCCTGGTTGTACTCTCTGTCAAATAAATAAATAAATCTTTAAAAAAAAAAAAGCTGTAAAATCTTAAAAACTTAAAATTGAGCAAGTAAATCACCCCCCAGTACAAACCACATAAGTTCACTTATATAAAGTTCCCAAAAGAAGCAAAATCAAATTTGGTTATTTAGAAATGGAAGCATGGTTCCTAACTAAGTAAAAAGAAATAATGATATTTTAAACCCAGGACAATGGCTATCTTTAGGGTAGTGAAAAGGGATTGTCATTGGGAAAAAAATAACTGAGTTCTTTGGGGTCTTGGGGAGGTGGTTTTTCTGGACGTAGGTGATGAACATAAACTCAACGGAAACTCCAGAATCCGCTTCAGAAAGTATAGAGGAAAGTACATTGAAAAAATTTCAGTGGTTTTTGCTGCCCACGCTTAAGTAGAACTGCTAAAAAATATTTGATGTTAATATATTAATACGATGTTAATATAAACACAATTTTTTGTACACAGGTTGATCTGTACTTTAAAATTGATATATCAACTTCATGAAATATGTCAACAATGATAGGATTGGATGTTGTAGAATGTCAGTAAAAGCAGTGACATATACGTTGGCATTGATACCATTAAGTTTTCTACTTGGTACTGTTTGACCAAAACAAACAAACAAACAAACAAACAAATGTGTTTCCTGAAGGCCAACGACAGACCACAGCCATTAAACATACCACGATAGAGGTATGGGTGGCTTAGTCGGTTAAGTATCAAAATCAAACTCTTGATTTTGGCTCAAGTCCTGGAATCAATCCCCACGTCGGGCTCTCTCTCCCCTCTGCCTCTTCCTCTGTCCCTCTCTCTGCTGGCACCCTTTGGCTCACACTGTCTCTCTCTCAAATAAACAAATAAATCTTTAAAGATTAAAAAAAAATGCCCCAATAGAGGAGTTTTTTCTTGTTCTCCCCTTCTATGAAAGAATATGGGAAAATGAGACCTTAGTTTACCTAAATTTTGAGACTGCCTTTGAGGATAAGCCTGAGTACTTCTTGCCATGTAATAGTGGAAATTCTTTCCTTAAGAATCCATGTGACCCACTTACTCTATCAAGATGTTACAGAAAGAAATTTTCTGGAAAAGCACTTAAAGCTTTGGCTTTATACATCTGTACACTGTATTCTGGCCCATAAGCGTTACAACCTGAGAAATCATAACAAAAAGATCCAGTAAATGTTGTAAAGAGTTTAGAATTGTTCTAATAGGCTTTTCAATGAGGTGAAACTGAGCATAGCCGTAGTCAATTAGAAAAGACCTGTGACTAGAAATGCCTATTCCTCCCAGAGTTATTGGAGACTCAGCCATGCAGTTTATTGAGGAAAGGCAGCAAGGTGATTTGAATGGATATAGACTATTCGCAACTCTTCATTATGGGTGTGAGTGCATATACACACGTACTGTATTTCAGGGCGTTAGGGAAATATTAATATCAAATTGATTTTATATCTCTCATCCCCTAAAATGTTGTTAAAAGCATAGCACTTATTTGTAAGAAAAAAGAAATAGTAATGGAAGTGATTTAGTTTCTTTCACGAAATTTGCATGCTCTTTATGCCAAATCATTTGGAAAAGGAAATATTATTTGTTAGTTATTTTTTTCCCTCAAATTAGGTCTAATTTATTGTTTGATAATATTGAAATGTGATGTTTTCTTTGGAAAACTCCTTTTTATTTTTTTAAAGATTTATTTATTTTAGAGAGAGAAAGAGTCAGAGAACAGGAGTTAGAGGGAGGGCAGAGGGAGAGAGAGAAGCAGGGAGCCCAGAGCGGGGCTCCATCCCCGGACTCCGGGATCATGACCTGAGCCAAAGGGAGAAGCTTAAATGACTGAGCCACCCAGGCACCCCTCTACTCTTATTTTTTAAGATTTTATTTTTTCATTTGAGAGAAAATAGAGAGAGAGAGCACGATCAGGGAGAGGGGGAGGGATGGAGAAGCAGACCCCACTGAGTAGGGAGCCCAACTTGAGTCTCAATCCTAGAACCCTGAGATCACAACCTGAGCCCAAGGAAGCTGCTGCTTAACCAACTAAGCCACCTAGTGCCCCAGAGGTCATTGTTTTAACCCCTTGACTTTTGAATTCACTTATACTCATTGTGGTTTTATGTTACACATTTTTTGATATATTTTTTGATAAAATAAAATCATTCTATAGATGCTTTTGCTTACTCTCATTCAACATTAAAAACATTAAAAACATGCATTTTCACAAACCATGAGAGACTATGGATTCTGGGAAACAGCTTCGGAGGGGAGGGCGGGGGAGGGTAGCCTGGTGATGGGTGTTAACGAGGGCGCCTGTTGTAACACTGGGTGTTATATGCGACTAATGAGTCATTGAACACTACATCAAAAACACGATGTAATGTATGGTGGCAACTTAACATAATCTAAAAAAGACATAAAAACATGTATTTTCACTTCCATCCATTTAAAGCTTATATTTTATCATATGTGTCCTCACTGGGCACATTTTGAAATTATTGTTAGGTCTTGCATATATTACTGAACTTACTGCTAAGCACACTTAAAGTTGTCAGCATTCATTAGTAATTGTTACTTGGAGGAGTTTATCATAAATTACTCCTGAAATAGGTACTCTTCAGATTCGATTAGAGTATATGAACATATTTTAAGTTTCACTGGCTTTAGAGTAATCATCAGATGAATGAAATTTCTGAATAAATAACTCCAGGAATTATAATGAACAATATAATGGTTTTAGAGTAGTCCTTGAAATGAAGTCCAAATAAAATCCTTGTGGGCTCTACGTTACTTTAATTGAACTGCACAATGCAGGGTAAATGTGAAGCTAAGTGGAACCCCAGGCTTCTCCTCTGGCACTTTACTTCAGTGTTCTTTGTCCTTATATAGAATCTGTAGATTACTACTAAAGACAGGTAGAAGCAGTGAAAAGATAATTGTAATATTTACTTGAATCACTGGACTTAGTAATCATATATAATCCTGATATTGATGTAATTTGTACAAGTTGTACAAAATTTATAATAGGCTCAATTAAGGAAATAGAAATCACTCTAAGTATTTCTGGTAGACAGAGATTTAATACAGCAAAGGAACAGAGGCATATGCAAGGGTTGGAAAGGCTGTGAAGAAATATGAGGAGGCCACTTTTAGGAGATTCCTAAGTCCAACCATTGCCAGAAACCTTCCACTATGATCTCAACAGAAAATCCGAAGACAATTTTCAGAGGACTCACTCTCTGGAAGCCACTGTCAATGATCTTAGCTACCTGCTGAAAATGAATTAATGAATTATCCTTCTCTTCTAACTTCCAAATTATGTGCGATTTTCTGGTTGGCTGCACCTAACCAGGAAGTATAGAATTAAAGGGATTTCTGGGAAATATAGTTCTAGGTTCTTCCCTGTAATAAGGAGAAAAAACTTATAAAGGACAAGTACAAAATAGAAAACACAGATCGGGGGGCGCCTGGGTGGCTCAGTGGGTTAAGCCTCTACCTTCGGCTCAGGTCATGATCCCAGGGGCCTGGGATCGAGTCCCGCATAGGGCTCTCTGCTCAGCAGGGAGCCTGCTTCTCCTCATCTCTCTCTCTCTGTCTGTCTCTCTGCCTATTTGTGATCTCTCTCTCTGTCAAATAAATAAATAAAATCTTAAAAAAAAAAAAAAAAGAAAACACAGATCGGCTTTCAAACATTGTAAATCTAGAATGATTCTTATTTCTTGGAGGTACACTTTTATTGTATCTTAAAGCTGATTAATTGGGATTACTGCCTAATTCAACAGCTAAAAATATAAATGTATGCTTAAGCATGTAATAGAGACACTTCTTTATAGAAATACTTTAAAAGATAATAAAAATGATGTGAGAGAGACACTATTATATAATTGGTATTTACATGATTGTATTTTAATTATTTTGTAGCTGAATATAAGTCATTGACATAATGTTATTAAAAGAGTATATACTTGGGGTCCCTGGGTGGCTTAGTCTGTTAAGTGTCTGCCTTCAGCTCAGGTTGTGATCTCAGGGTCCTGGGATCGAGCCCAGCATCAGGCTCCCTGCTCAGTGGAGAGTCTGCTTCTCCCTCTGCCTCTTCCCTTCCCTTCCTGTACACACATGATGCACACTTTCTCTTTCTCTCAAACAAATAAATAAAAATATTAAAAAAGAGTGTCTACTCATATTGGATTTTACTGTGAAATGAGATGGATAAATAGATCATTTTCATTTTTTTTGTGTAATTAAAGGTTGTGATTTTTTTTTTACCAGTGAACAAAAAAAAAATATTTTAATTGAGTCAACATAACTTTTCTTTTTGTGAATCTGAAGCAAACCTCTTATGTCAAGATGGTAAACTAAGTGTACATTGCAGTCTTTCCATTTCACTTCACATCCTAGATATAACTAAAGGAATAAAAATAAAGAAATGGATACATTAGCAATGAAAAATGAGAAACCTTTAAGAGCCAGGAATTGTGAGTAATCCTTGAAGACTGAAAACTGACCATTCCTGTTAGAAACCATAGGACATGATAAACATTTTAGTTTCCTGCCACACAATGTAGGTTCAGCATCAAGGGCACTCTGGGTGTGAAGGTGATGAAACACGGAATCAGGATGGGTGGGGGGCCGGGAAGCCCAATAAATAACTTAGTTTGGTTCCAGTGGTGGGAGGCATTAATAAAAAGGAAGGAGATCTGTCACCAAGCAGAAACAGTGATAAAGAGCTAAGATGAAAGAGACAGAATGAAGCTGAAGGTGACTGGTAACACATTTCTTTTTATGACATTGAGGATGGGGCATTTCTTCAAAATGTGGACTTGTGGGCACGGGTATTTGGATATTTGCTTCCCCCTGCCCTGGGGCTGTCAGTGAAGTCCATACATAAATACAGAAGACAGTCTAACAATTGATCTTAAAAGTTCAAAAGCAAGAGCACCTGGGAGGCTCAGTTGGTTAAGCCTCTGCCTTCTGCTCAGATTATGGTCTATGGGTCCTGGGACTGAACTCCACATGGGCTCTCTGCTCAGTGGGGAGTCTGCGTTTCCCTCTCCCTCTGCCCCTCCACCTGCTTGTGCTCTCTTTCTCTCTCTCTCTCAAATAAATAAGTAAAGTCTTAAAAAAATGTTCAAAAGCAAGAGGCATAAACTCATAGGGAAAAGTTAATACTATGAAAAGAGAACAAGCTCAAAAAATTGAAGCATACACACTAGAAATAAAGATAATAAGGAATCAGGGGACACAGAGTCCTGCAGGCCATCTCCTTTAAACACAACTTCATTGACAGTTTATGGTACCCTGAGAGTAACCAAAGAATGTGTTTTCTGCAGGCAGATTAGATACCAAGTAGAAAGAGAAGAGATTACCAGGTATTTTTCTTAAAATTAACAAATCAGGTAAATTGCTCCTGGGAGAAGTGTTGAAGGTATCCAGGAACATTCCAAAAATGTAGTTCCTTCAACATGGAAATATATATCAAAGTTTTGGAGAACATCTTCTCCAAAGTTTTGGAGAAACATAGACATGACACTTAAAAACAGCAATCTTATACTTTCAGAAGAGACAATATAGAGATTAGATAAAAAGTAATAGTTGAATAAGTAATAGCCCATTATATTCTAGGCCCCAAAGAAAGAACAGTAATACAGATAAAGGCAAATATACACATCCAGATGCATATATATATATCCTAAATATATCCTACGTGCAGTATATATATATGTGTGTGTGTATATATACATATGTGTATATATATATACATGTGTACATATGTGTGTGTATATGTATATATATATATATATATATATATATATATATATATAAAATCTCCTAGGCACACACATACACACACACACATATACACACAGGGATGCACATACATCCACAGTGAATAAGAGTTCAATTTCAGATCATCAGGAAAGAAAGCAAAATGTTAAAAATTGCCAGGGGAATGCATTGCCTACAAACATATGACAACAGACCTCATTATTAGTGAATTACATGAAATGAGAATGGAATAGCATCTTCAAAGTGGAAAGAATAAGTTACTAAATTTAAAAAAGTTATGCCTGCTACATGGGGACAAAATAATCATTTTTTATAGAAATTAGGAAATCAAAGAGTATGACCTGAAATCCTTGTTTGAAAGAATTATTACTGAATATTCTCCATCCAGAAGAAAAAATAACCTGAAAAATCCTTCCTAAATATGGTATTGAAATGGATGATTCCATTAAAAGTTCATCTATAGTCTTCCTAATGGTACAAAAATCTTGCGCTAGAGGCATTCAGAACATTCTTACAACCTTGGTCTCTGCATTTCTAGGAGTATAATTTGCCTTATAAGTTAAAATTTAAATGGAATTTTATTAAGTGTTAGTGGTCCCATAATTTCTCATAAATAGGATTGTACTGATTCTGCATCATTTTTATTTAGATTAATGCACTATTGTTAGGGCTTAATACTAAAATAGTGTGCAAGAAAATGTATTGAGAAATGTAAATTCATATCCTAAATAAGCTATTTCTTAATATCTGGCAAAATAAGCCATCAATGGATAGCAAGGGAAAACAATGATACAGAAATGTTGTTTTTTTCTTTTGGGACTTACCATTTAAATATTCACATGGCCATTCATATTTTATCAATATTTTGTTCGAGTCCAATGCCACACAATAGTTAGGGCATTATTTTAGTGGTAGTTAGATTTACAATTTCCTCGAATTTGACCTTGGACAAGGGACTCAACCTTACTGTGTTCAATGCTTTCTCCTCAAAGAGATACTTCCCAAACATCCTTTCAAATATTCACCCATCAGTCTTACTCTGGTTTATCATTATTCTTTCACCCTGCTTTATTTTTCTTGGTAATTGTTATGAGCATACACTTTAGTATACTTATCACTTTGGTTATTGTTTGTTTTCCCCACTAGAAAGTAAATTCCATGGGGACAAGGGTTTTGTCTTATTCATTTCTGTATCCCAGGACCAATCAATAGCTGAAGCATAGAAAGTGATTATCATATGCTTTTTACTTTGTAAAAACTGATTCTCAGAAAAGCAAAATCGGGGCGTGTGTGCTTGTGAGATATGTGTGCGCATCTATGTTTACAGATAGCTACATAGAGACATAGGTAAAAATACAGATATTCGGGAGGAGTTGAACCCAGAAGTGAATATAGGTTGTCTTTATTATTTTTTTTTAAAGATTTTTATTTATTTATTTGACAGAGATCACAAGTAAGGCAGAGAGGCAGGCAGAGAGAGAGAAGGGGAAGCAGGCTCCCCACCGAGCAGAGAGCCCAATGCAGGACTAGATCCCAGGACTCTGAGATCATGACCTGAGCTGAAGGCAGAGGCTTAACCCACTGAGCCACCCAGGCACCCCTAAGGTTGTCTTTAAAATAAAATTTTCACTTTCTTTAAGTGTTGCTTAATTGTAGAAATAAAAATATGAAATAGTTTTGCCAGGCAACAGCTGAATTCATGGCAGGAGGGACATTATCTTAATTATACCACTGGTCTGATTGGGAGAGACCAGAGGGGGGCAGAGTCATAAGAGCATTTGGTTATGCCATTTTCCCAGGCCATCTGTATACAAATGAGGGTAGTGATGCCAGGACCAGGCTAATGGCAATCAGAGTTCTGCAAGTAATAACACTTTGGGCTGATCTTTTGGGTAGAGCTATTTACAGAATATGCAAATCAAAAAGTCCTTAATTAGCATTCTCAAATTCTCCTTTCTCCTTTCTATGTAATCCTTCAGCATCATTGTTCCCTCTTGAATATTCACGTGAAATTTTTCCAGTATTTTTTTTTCCCCCAAAATAACTCTCGGAAGTAAATTGTATTTAGGGTTCTTAATCACGGAAGGATTTTATTTTTATGTGATTGCAGGGATGACACCAACAGGGCAGACTCTCAAAAGCAACTACTTTCAAACAGCTAGGCCACAGCAGGACATAGGGTGAATACATTTGATAATGAAAGATTTTGTAATTTACAAATCATTTGTTAAATTGACAATCTCTAAGAGGTTTTCTATTGGTGCTCTTCATTCCTTCTCTTCATTTTATTATTTTAGCAATTAACCTTATTTTGTTAGATTTAAAGGGAAGAAACTCAATCTGCATGTTTCTCATGCTTCTATTCTTGGGAGTGGGGATGGATTTTGAAATATTTGGCTCTTGTACAACAATAATAGATATTTATCCTGGTTACTCTTCTCCTTCTTCTTTTTCTTCTTCTTCTTTTTTTTTTTTTTTTTTTCTGGCTATGCTTCTTAAAGGTACATTCCAGAAACCTAAGAATTATGAGAAAATGAAATTTTATTAGGATAAATTTATGACCCCTGTTCAGTTCTATGTTAAACAGAGACCAAAAAAAGAAATAGATGATATCGGACAGGAGAAATTATGAGCAGTAATATTGAACCTATATTCATTTAAATATATTGAATATAACCTCATAATAATTAAAATCATTTCATATAAAGGGGAGTATTTAAAATTTTAATTTATATTTCAAAGTTCAAATTAATTTTTTTATATAATTTTTTATTTTTTATAAACATATATTTTTATCCCCAGGGGTACAGGTCTGTGAATCACCAGGTTTACACACTTCACAGCACTCACCAAAGCACATACCCTCCCCAATGTCCATAATCCCACCCCCTTCTCCCAAACCCCCTCCCCCCAGCAACCCTCAGTTTGTTTTGTGAGATTAAGAGTCACTTATGGTTTGTCTCCCTCCCAATCCCATCTTCTTTCATTTATTCTTCTCGTACCCACTTAAGCCCCCATGTTGTATCACCACTTCCTCATATCAGGGATATCATATGATAGTTGTCTTTCTCCACTTGACTTATTTTGCTAAGCATGATACGCTCTAGTTCCATCCATGTTGTTGCAAATAGCAAGATTTCATTTCTTTTGATGGCTGCATAGTATTCCATTGTGTATATATACCAACTCTTCTTGATCCATTCATCTGTTGATGGACATCTAGGTTCTTTCCATAGTTTGGCTATTGTGGACATTGCTGCTATAAACATTCGGGTACATGTGCCCCTTTGGATCACTACGTTTGTATCTTTAGGGTAAATACCCAATAGTGCAATTGCTGGGTCATAGGGCAGTTCTATTTTCAACATTTTGAGGAACCTCCATGCTGTTTTCCAGAGAGGTTGCACCAGCTTACATTCCCACCAACAGTGTAGGAGGGTTCCCCTTTCTCCGCATCCTCGCCAGCATCTGTCATTTCCTGACTTGTTGATTTTAGCCATTCTGACTGGTGTGAGGTGATATCGCATTGTGGTTTTGATTTGTATTTCCCTGATGCCGAGTGATATGGAGCACTTTTTCATGTGTCTGTTGGCCATCTGGATGTCTTCTTTTCAGAAATGTCTGTTCATGTCCTCTGCCCATTTCTTGATTGGATTATTTGTTCTTTGGGTGTTGAGTTTGCTAAGTTCTTTATAGATTCTGGACACTAGTCCTTTATCTGATATGTTGTTTGCAAATATCTTCTCCCATTCTGTCAGTTGTCTTTTGATTTTGTTAACTGTTTCCTTAGCTGTGCAAAAGCTTTTGATCTTGATGAAATCCCAATAGTTCATTTTTGCCCTTGCTTCCCTTGCCTTTGGCGTTGTTCCTAGGAAGATGTTGCTGCGGCAGAGGTCAAAGAGGTTGCTGCCTGTGTTCTCCTCAAGGATTTTGATGGATTCCTTTCGCACATTGAGGTCCTTTATCCATTTTGAGTCTATTTTTGTGTGTGGTGTAAGGAAATGGTCAAATTTCATTTTTCTGTATGTGGCTGTCCAATTTTCCCAGCACCATTTATTGAAGAGGCTGTCTTTTTTCCATTGGACATTCTTTCCTGCTTTGTCGAAGATTAGTTGACCATAGA
>NC_081558.1:185856664-185949863 GCF_022355385.1 Mustela nigripes
TTGAGGGTCTATTTCTGGGCTCTCTATTCTGTTCCATTGATCTATGTGTCTGTTTTTGTGCCAGTACCATGCTGTCTTGATGATGACAGCTTTGTAATAGAGCTTGAAGTCCGGAATTGTGATGCCACCAACGTTGGCTTTCTTTTTCAATATCCCTTTGGCTATTCGAGGTCTATTCTGGTTCCATATAAATTTTAGAATTATTTGTTCCATTTCTTTGAAAAAGATGGATGGTACTTTGATAGGAATTGCATTAAATGTGTAGATTGCTTTAGGTAGCATAGACATTTTCACAATATTTATTCTTCCAATCCAGGAGCATGGAACATTTTTCCATTTCTCTGTGTCTTCCTCAATTTCTTTCATGAGTACTTTATAGTTTTCTGAGTATAGATTCTGTGTCTCTTTGGTTAGGTTTATTCCTAGGTATCTTATGGTTTTGGGTGCAATTGTAAATGGGATTGACTCCTTAATTTCCCTTTCTTCTGTTTTGCTGTTGGTGTAGAGAAATGCAACTGATTTCTGTGCATTGATTTTATATCCCGACACTTTACTGAATTCCTGTATAAGTTCTAGCAGTTTTGGAGTGGAGTCTTTTGGGTTTTCCACATATAGTATCATATCATCTGCGAAGAGTGACAATTTGACTTCTTCTTTGCCAATTTAGATTCTTTTAATTTCCTTTTGTTGTCTGATTGCTGAGGCTAGGACCTCTAGTACTATGTTGAATAGCAGTGGTGATAATGGACATCCCTGCCGTGTTCCTGACCTTAGCGGAAAAGCTTTCAGTTTTTCTCCATTGAGAATGATATTTGTGGTGGGTTTTTCATAGATGGCTTTGATGATATTGAGGTATGTGCCCTTTATCCCTACACTTTGAAGAGTTTTGATCAGGAAGGGATGCTGTACTTTGTCAAATGCTTTTTCAGCATCTATTGAGAGTATCATATGGTTCTTGTTCTTTCTTTTATTGATGTGTTGTATCACATTGACTGATTTGCGGATGTTGAACCAACCTTGCAGCCCTGGAATAAATCCCACTTGGTCGTGGTGAATAATCTTTTTAATGTACTGTTGAATCCTATTGGCTAGTATTTTGTTGAGTATTTTCGCATCTGTGTTCATCAAGGATATTGGTCTATAGCTCTCTTTTTTGGTGGGATCCTTGTCTGGTTTTGGGATCAAGGTGATGCTGGCCTCATAAAATGAGTTTGGAAGTTTTCCTTCCATTTCTATTTTTTGGAACAGTTTTAGGAGAATAGGAATTAGTTCTTCTGGAACAGTTTTAGGAGAATAGGAATTAGTTCTTCTTTAAATGTTTGGTAGATTTCCCCCGGGAAGCCGTCTGGCCCTGGGCTTTTGTTTGTTTGGAGATTTTTAATGACTGTTTCAATCTCCTTACTGGTTATGGGTCTGTTCAGGATTTCTATTTCTTCCTGGTTCAGTTGTGGTAGTTTATATGTTTCTAGGAATGCATCCATTTCTTCTCAAAGTTCAAATTAATTTTTACCAGAATGAATATACTATTCTCTCATACCAACTACAGCCATAATATTGCATTTTTGTAGTAAGCAAAAAAAAAAAAAAAACAAAAATCAAAAAACCCTCTTTTCAAACCATGAAAGAAACATTTAGCAAAGGATATTGACTGAAGGAAATTGATCAATTTTAGAAGCAAAATTGTTTACAGATAATAAAATTGTTTGTAAATAACTTGCAAATTATGTCCTCTGTCTTTGCAATTTTCATCATCATACATAATCAGACAAATATTTAATATTGGTAACTTTCCAGAAATGCAACAACCTATTTATTAACACCATAATAACCTGAATAAACAAATACACAAATAAACTGTGTATTTCTGTAACTTGCCCTTAATGGGCATCCATGCCTTCTTCACAGGTTTTCTCTTTTATTTATCCTTTTTATCAGCCACCCTCAGAGTCTGATGTAGTCCTTGTTTGTTTGTTATTTTCTTTTAATAACTATTTCAGCCTTACTGCACAGATCATAGGTCAAAGGTGTTTTGCTGTAAGCTATGTGATATTTTGTAAGCAACTTACAAAATATTTGATTTTTAAGCAATTTAATTTTCTAATATTGGATTATCTATAGATTGCTCTTCAGAAGGTAATATTTAATGAATCACTTTGACAGCCTTGAGGCATATATTTTAAACTATCACTTTTGCTTCTGTATACTGAAGAAATTATATTCCTTCTTTTTCAAATCTATCATTGTAGACAACACATATTCCCTCTCTTCTATTTAGTCTATGAAAATAAGGTCCATAAAAGTACTTATTTTTTTATAGTTGGGGGGGATTAGTATAATTTTGCAAGTTTATCTTAGAATCTGTGGCTAATAACAATTAAATTCAAGTAATGATGAATATACTCATATTAAAAAGTCATACTATTCTATGCCAGGATATCTGCACCCCATTACCTGGATTGTCTAGGTATTGTTTCATTTAGAAATAGTCTCAGTCTATCATTACCTACCTCAACATGGTCCACACTAGGAATACTATACTAAACTATAGTATCAGGCTTCATTCCATTATACTGAACATGTTGATCAACATTAATAATCATCATTGTAGAGAAAAGAATCACCAACAGCAAACATTTCTTAGTTTTTTTACTTGATTTTCATTTGACAAGATTGTGACAGTGTATAAGAGAATTTGAATCTCTCCTCCAGTAGATTACTTACAGAATTTGCAGTGGGTGTTGCTGACCTTGGGGAAAAAAAAAAAAGCAGAAACTAGTGACCACAAATGTAGCATAAACCTGTCATTAAATAACAATAAGGGGATTTAAGAAAGATAACAGATGAGCATATGGGAAGGGGAAAAGGGGAAAAAAAGGAGAGAGGGAAACAAGCTGTAAATGACTCTTAATGATAGAGAACAAACAGGGTTGATGGAGGAAGGTGAGTGGGGGATGGGCTAGATGGGTGATGGGCATTAAGGAGGGCACTTGTTAGGATGAAACTGGGTGTTGTATGTGAGTAATGAATCACTGAATTCTACTCCAGAAACCAATACTACACTCTATGTTAACTACCTAAAATTTAAATAAAAAATAAAAATAAAAGAAAAACACTAAGGGAATCCAATTTCATATACAAATGACCTACAGCCAATAGCATTGCCTGACACAAAATAGGTTCTATATGCTCTTTAGAGATTTGTTTTCCAGATCCCTCTTAACTAAAAACTACACTGTTAACTCCTGTCTCCACAGGTTTTATCAGAATGACTCAAAGAGGACATATGTGACAAATAGTTAATGCATGCAAGTTGTTGACAGTACTGGAAAACTCCTTTCAAATTATCCTCACTTCCCCCCACACACCATGTAATAATATTTGGTTTGATTTACTTATAAGATGAATTTTTTTCTATATTTATGTTTAGAATTATAGTTGATTCTATTTGTTTAATAAATTCATTTGCAGGTTCTTAGGAGGGAATCTTTGCAGCTCTACAGAATTCATAATTAATATGTAGTTCATTATAATTCAAGGTTATAGTTAGGCATTTTGTATTGAGCCACTTTATTTACAATTTGAAGTCAAGATGTTTTTACTTGTACAAAGAAAATTTAGGAACAGTAATAGAGTAATTTGAAAAGCTTCTAAATTAAAACTTCTAAATTCCCATAATAATTTGTTAAAATAAAAAAATTAAATAGATTTATTAGGTACTTAGAGATACAGAAGTAAAATTATAATGATATAGATTGTTGAATCACATATGATGAAAGATGCTAGAATTTCAAAATAGATGTTAAGTCATGGATTTTGGCAATTAAAAATGTTTATGTTAGGAGTACCTGGCTGGCTCAGTCAGTTAGGTATCTGACTTTTGGTTTCATCTCAGATCGTGATGTTAGGGTCATGGGATTGAGCGCAGTGTCAAGTTCTGTGCTCACCATGGAGTCTGCTTGGGATTCTTTGCCTCTCCCTGTCCCTCTGTCCCTCCCCTTGCTCATGCACTCTCTCTCAAATATTATAAATAAATAAATAAATAAATATATATATATAAATATTTTATAAAAAGAAAAATATTTGTGCTACTTGGAATGAGTAAGTTACACATTCATATTCTATTTGAGTTTATAAGTGGAGAGAAACTGTGCACATAAAAATAGTATAACTAGTGTTGCAAGATCTATTACATTTGATGATGTGATTTTTTTCTTTAGTGAATGTAATTTTTATTTATGAAAAAATATATATTAACTCCAGGTAGTTCTAAACTTAAAAACTGATTTAGGTATTTATGTTAAATTAATATATGAATTAATGTATTTCAATATACTATATGCACAGAACACATTTTTGGGTCAAAATTTCTTCCACAGACTACCAACATCAGAAACACTTTTGATTCTTCTTAAAAAAGCAAATCCCTGCCATCAAAATCCTAGAGGAGAACATAGGCAGTAACCCCTTTGACATTGGCCACAGCAAGTTCTTTCAAGACATGTCCTCAAAGGCAAAGGAAACAAAAGTGAAAATGAACTTTTGGGACTTCATCAAGATCAAAAGCTTCTGCACAGTAAAGGAAACAGTCAACAAAACAAAGAGGCAACCCACAGAAATGGGAGAAGATATTCTCAAATGACATTACAGACAAAGGGCTGATATCCAAGATCTATAAAGAACTCCTCCAACTCAACACACACAAAACATATAATCACGTCAAAAAGTGGGCAGCAGACATGAACAGACACTTCTTCAAAGAAGACATACAAATGGCTAACAGACACATGATAAAATGTTCATCATCCCTAGCCATCAGGGAGATTCAAATCAAAACCACAGAGATACCATCTTATACCAGTTAGAATGGCCAAAATCAATAAGACAGTAAACAACAAGTGCTGGAGAGGGTGTGGAAAAGGGAAACCCTCTTACACTATTGGTGGGAATGAAAGTTGGTGCATCCACTTTGGAAAACAGTGTGGAAATTCTTCAAAAAATTAAAAATAGAGATACCCTATGACCCTGCAATTGTGCTACTGAGTATTTACACCAAAGATACAGATGTATTGAAAAATAGGGCCATCTGTACCCCAATTTTCATAACAGCTATGTCTACAACCACCAAACAGTGGAAAGAGCTGAGATGCCCTTCAACAGACAAATGGATAAAGAAGATGTGGTCCATATATACAATGAATATTACACAGCCATCAGAATGACTTTTGTATCAACATGGATGGGACTGGAGGAGATTATGCTGAGTGAACTAAGTCAAGCAGAGAAAATCAATTATCATATAGTTTCACTTACTTGTGGAACATAAGGAATAACATGGAGGACATCAGAAGGAAAGCAAAAGTGAATTGGGGTAAATTGGAGGGGGAGATGAAGCATGAGAGACTGTGGACTCTGAGAAACAAACTGAGGGTTAGGGAAGGGAGGGGTGTGGGGGAATGGGTAAGCTTGGTGGTGGGTATTAAGGAGGCCATATATTGCATGGGGCATTGGGTGTGGTGCATAAACATTGAATCTTAGAACACTGAAAAAAATAAAATTAAGATGTTTAAAAATAAAAGAAAATTCCTGGAAATTTTCCTCGAAATAATGAACAAAATCTATATACGAGAGGCCAGAAGGGTGCATTTTAAATGTTTCCCTAGATATATTTTTTCCTGTATTAAAGTTTGAAAATTACTGTCTTTGCTTTTTGTTGTTGTTGTTATTTGTATTAGTTGTAAACCCAACTATTTGTAATAGTTGGGTTTGATTTACATAAAAGCAATTTAAATTATGATTGCATTCATTGATCAGAAATAATTAGAACAGTTGGTATTAGGTGTCTAAATGAGCTTAATACTCTATATATGTTATCTTAAATGTCCATAGGAATTTTCAAGAGGCTAAAGTGGTTAACAAACAAAGTCTAGGGTCACATGGAAATATGGTGGTGACCCAAATCCCAGTCAGATTAATTAATGTAGATGGTGAGTATTCCTCACATCCATAATATGAAATGAAATCTTCAAATTTCCTCTCCCAATATCCAATAACAAGCTATACCTATTTCTCAATTTCATCTTTTTCAGAGTTTTAATAAGGACATATTTTCTCCAATATAACCCTCATGCCTTCTTGTCTCAATATAACTTGTAATTTTACTACATAAAACAGTGCATCAGTTTGGATCTTTCAATAAACAGATGCTGAGATGACATTCAACAAAGACAATATTTATTGGGAGAATTGTTTTTTGAAAATAAAGGGGAGAGGAGAAAGAGTGAGTTAGGAAGACCTTCAGATAGTGATGTATGAAGGAAGGAAAAAACGAAGAAGAAAATGTTAAGGGTAATCTTACTCTGTAGGGCAGCTTCATGAAATTTCTTCCCAGGTCCATGGGGAGCCCCTTTGGGGGGGGTAATTTTCAGTTACACAATTTCTACACTCAGCAGATGTAACCCAGAACTGGGTTACATCTGCTGAGTGTAGAAATTGTGTAACTGGAAAAATATACAACTGTGGTAATTTATAGAAAAAAGAAATGTATGGAGAATTGAAAATTGAAATAATTTAAAACTGAAGCATTAATTGTACCATGCTTATTCATTGGCTGGGGCACCCATGGAAGATACGGCCTTAACATGAACACTGTAGGGGATCTAAAGGTGCCACAGATAGCTAGAGACTATATGCCAACCTACAGACCGTCACAGCTTGTTGGAAGAATGCATGGTGCACCTCCATTACCTCCACAAATAGCATTCTGGAAAACTCTCTACTACACTATGCTTTGACATACTCATGGACTTGGATGAAATACTATTCTTGCACTCCAGAGCCTGCTAAATATGAAGGATAGAATTCACAAATATATATTGTCAAATACATATTGATAAAAAATTTGAAATAGAAATAATCTCTTCATTATTTAAGGCAGATTTTATTTTAAACCACATAATGGATAAATTAAAATTAAAGGAAAATAACCAGAAAATAAGACTATATTAAATTTTAAAGAAGGGAATCTATAAACATATCTTATGAAGGAGATGACTTAATTTCTTATTCTATTATGCATTTGGAAGTGGAGGATGGATTTTTAAAGATCCTTAATTATTGAGACTATTGATATATTTTTCTAACAAGATTAAGAGAATGAATAAGGTCACCTTTAAAGAAGAACCATCACTATTTAAAAGAATACAGAATCTGGTATCTACCATGTGAATTAAGTTTCAAATGGTTATAACGCTGAAACAATGTTCATTTTATGAATAACACTAGAGACATGGATAAACAATGTAATTGCATAATTTGAATTTTTCATAAATCAGCAGTTTCTGGAACTATAACCTATAGCCTAAACCACTGCCAATTTCTTCCTTTGTACCTGATCATTTTATGTTTGACATGTTCAAAAAATATTTTTTGTGACATGTGAATAGTTCTTAGCAGTAGGTAAGCAAAATGAGGTTATAAGCTTTCTCTAATGCAATAAAATTCAGTGGAAAAATAACCAAAGAGCAGGAATAAAACCATTATTCTGTTACAGTGAGCATAAAAACAAATTAAAAGTTTGAAGCACTAGTAACATTCAAACTCTCTTAGTATAACACCATATGTTCATATCTCAAAAATATAATTTGGAATGTAACTATGCATGTAAAGAAATACTACACATATATATTGTCAAAAAAATGGATTTGCCTTTTTTGAAGGTCACATGGTTGCAGGTAATTTTATATACTCTACTTACAAAAATAATTTTTAAGTAGGTTTTAAAAAATATACAACTGTGGTAATTTACAGAAAAAGGAAATGTATGGAGAATTGAAAATTGAAATGATTTAAAACTGAAAAATACAAATTTATAAAATGGTGACTATTCACTCAGCATGCTGTAGCACATGGAAACAGGTAGCAAGCCTTATTATATGCTTTCTTGTTAAGTCTCTCCAGAACTAATGCATGTTGTAACTTAAAATAATAATAAATTATATTTTTGTAGAAAAATGGACAGGGATGTCCTTCTGCAAAATCTTCCTTTCTATTTTAGAAATCCAATTAATAAATCAAACTATAGTCTTTACTGGAGTACCTTAACTATAGAAATTATTACATATAATAATTATCATATATTATAAATATAATAAAATATGCCCATCCACACTGGGGAAAGC
Source organism: Mustela nigripes (assembly GCF_022355385.1). Lineage (NCBI taxonomy): Eukaryota > Metazoa > Chordata > Mammalia > Carnivora > Mustelidae > Mustela > Mustela nigripes. The sequence continues at coordinate 185,864,842 of NC_081558.1, forward strand.
TAAGTGCTTTCATTCATTCTCTTGATTCAAATGCTAATGTCTTTGAGACACCTCACAGACACACCCAGAAATAATGTTTCACAGGGTATCTGGGCATCTTGTGATTCAGTTAAGTTAACACATAAAAATAACTACCATAAGAAAAAATGAGACAAAGTTATAGAGAAGATTATTTTTTCTAAACATCTATGAGAATGACTCACAAAAATGAGATGTGATAGCTAAAAACCACACAGATAGTTAACTCGTTGTTAATGAATCATATTCTACGTCTGTACAGAGGATTGGATGTACAACCCCAACTTTGCTTCCTCTAGCTAAAATTTAAAAAAAAAAAAGGCAAGATAAGCATTATAAGCCCCAAAGGAAAGATAAAATGAGCAATTTTTATAGCAAATAAAAGCTGTCAATAAAATGTTGGGAGCAAGCAAACAAGTGGCATTTGCTTTAGCAGGGAAAGTTCAAAGAGAAAGATTGAAAGTAAATTGCTTGCATGCGGGGACCAATCAAAAGCAAGCTTGTTTACACAGAAAACAATAGAATTTCTCAACAAATAGACCACCGAAACACCTCTGAAGGGAGAGGATATGAAACTAAAGAGTTTGATTGAAAATTGGTTTAAGCATCACTTCAGTAGCAGATTTTCACATTTTCCCCATGCAGGCTGCTCCTTTTACCACACTGGCAAGACAGAGAAACTGTCTCCCCTTACCTAGTCTAAGCAGACAGACTTCCTATGGAGGGAGAGAACGGGATTGGGGATGGGGGTTAGGGGAGAGGGTCATGTAAGAACAATTTACTAAAAGTCAAAATGCAGCAGTGATGTTCTTCCAACCTTCATGTCCCACACTGGATTTCTAGACACTGAAGCCTGGGCTCTCAGGCAGGGCCTAACCTCACACTCTTAAATGATTGCTAAACTTTATTGGGAAAGCCCAGAGATGCATTATTTAGACATCGTAAGAGAAATCTGTTTGGGAGTATTTTAACATTGTGAAATAAGTTATCTAAGACAATCTTTCAAACTACAGATGAGGCAGTTCATTTCTTCTGTGCATTGATTTATTCATTTATCAATTTAAACAACACTTACCTGTCATCTATCATTGCTGGCATAATTATTTCAGCCTTTAAAGTTGGAACCTAGTAATTATAAGGCATTATGATGAAGAATCAAATAGGATTTTGTGTAAAATACAACTGCAGCAAACATCTTCCACCTTGATAGTCAGGGACTGTATGTCTTGGGATTTTACTACTGAATATAGACTTTGCCCTCAAGCCAGCTAGGAGTAGGATATAAATGTTTAATAAAAAATGAGGATAATTAAATGAGATGAAAGGTGAGTTGGCTTCTTCAACTAATGTAGATAAAATTTGACATTTTATAACCACAGAACCCAAGGACTTTCAGATATATTATCACACGGACAATCTCATTAGTGATTATTAAGAACCAGCTTTGTTAAGGATAGAGCCAGAGTTGCATTTGGGAAACAAAAGTGTGAAGCCAAAGAAATAGTTAGAAATTGAGTTCAGGTAAACAGCTTTGAATGAGAAGTAGGATAGCCTGGAGAAGACCCTCAACTGGGTCTGACTGCTGAGCTATAGCTGGACACGGAGAGGAGAGCTAGGAGACTAGTGGAAGTGTCTAGATACATTCTACAACAGGTTAGGAACTAGGGCAAGTAAAATCCCAAGACATTCTCTAATTTCCCTTTCTGTATTTTCATTGTTAGTGTATAATAAAGCAACTGATTTCTGTACATTGACTTTGTATCCTGCCGCATTACTGAATTGCTGTATGAGGTCTAGTAGTTTGGGGGTATAGTCTTTTCAGTTTTCCATATAAAATATCATGTCATCTGTGAAGAGAGAGCGTTTGACTTCTTCTTTGCCAATTTGAATACCTTTTATTTCTTTTTGTTGTCTGAGTGCTGTTGCTAGGACTTCTAGTACTATCTTGAACAACAGTAGTAAGAGTGGACACCTTGTCGTGTTCCTGATCTCAAAGGGAAGCCTGTCAGCCAGCTTTTCTCATTGAGGATAATATTCGCTGAGGGTTTTTCATAGATTTTATGAAGTTGAGGAATGTTCCCTCTCTCCCTATACTTTGAAGGGTTTCAATTGGGAACAGATGCTGTATCTTGTCAAATGCTTTTTCTGCATCAATTGAGAGAAACATGTGGTTTTGCCTCTCTTCTATTATTGATTTGTTCTATCACATTGATTGATTTGTGAATGTTGAACCACCCTTGCATCCCATGGTTAAATCCCACTTGGTCATGGTGGATAATTTTTTTAATGTACTGTTGGATCCTATTAGCTAGGGGAAATTCAAATTAAAACCACATTGAGATACCACCTTACACAAGTTAGAATGGCCAAAATCAACAGGACAGGAAACAACAAGTGCTGGAGAGCATGTGGAGAAAGGGGAAACTTCTTACACTGTTGGTGGGAATGCAAGTTGTAGTAGCCACTTTGGAAAACAGTGTGGAGACTCCGTAAGGAGTTAAAAAATAGAGCTACCTTATGACCCTGAAATTGCACTACTGGGTATTTACCCCCAAGATACAGATGTATTGAAAAGAAGGACCATCCATACTCCAATGTTCATAGCAGCAATGGCCACAGCCGCCAAACTGTGGAAAGAGCCAAGATGCCCTTCAACAGATGAATAGGTAACAAAGATATGGTCCATATATACAATGGAGTATTATGCTTCCATCAGAAATGATGAATACCCAACTTTTGTATCAACATGGATGGGACTGAAGGAGATTATGCTGAATGAAATAAATCAAGCAGAAAGAGTCAATTGTCATATGGTTTCACTTGTTTGTGGAGCATAAGGAATAATATAGAGGACATTGGGAGATGGAGAGGAGAAGTGGGTTGGGGGAAATTGGAGGGGGAGACAAACCGTGAGAGATTGTGGACTCTGAGAAACAAACTGAGGATTTTGGAGGGGAGGGGAGTGGAGGGTTGGATGAGCCTGGTGATGGGTATTAAGGAAGGCATGCATTGCATGGAGCACTTGGGTGAGGTGCATAAACAATGAATTTTGAAACACACACAAAATAAAATTAAATTTAATTAGGAAAAAATAGTTGCTCAAAAAGTCCTTTGTTTTCATTTTGTGTTTAAATAACCACCTCTGCCTCACTCTCTTCCTTAGATTACACTATGCTGTGTTTTGACTGCTTGGGATTCTTGGGTTGTCATCTTGACCACCAGTCCCCCAAGACTGCTAGGAATCAGAAGGTTGGTCCAAAAACAAAACAAAACAAAACAAAAACCAGAATTTAAATGAAAATTAAAGAAGTTGCTTAAATGCTAATTACTTTTGGAAATAGTGACAGAAGAGATTGTAAAATGGATATATTAAGCAAAATTTCTTACTATTTCTTATATGAAGCCTAATATTGTTTAAGCCATTATATATTGACTTTTAAGGAAAATATATGAGATAATAGCAATTGGAATAGTACTATACTTCTAGCTCCTACTGTCACAGAAAATAATTGCTACAGGCAAGAGCTGTTACATTAAGACACTATTTCCTTAAGGGATATTTATTTGTAATAATAAGATTATTTATTAGAAATGCAAAAATTTTTTTTCCTGTTCTTTTTGATTAATGTTCAAGGAACAAAGTTTATATAAGCACCAAGAAAAAGTCAATGACAAATTTCAAAAGCAACTTGGAGAAAAGAAGCTAAATTATTATTTTACACAATAAACTATATTAGTGTGTCCACATCAAATAATATCAAGAAGCTAAATAAAGAATATTACTCTATTAATCAGATACACACACACACGCACGCTAAGTTATCTTTCTCGGAGAACATTTTGAGGAGTTTAAAATCTGTATCAAAGGCACAATTTCAGTTCTACAGATATAATGGGACATACTCGAATATGCTATTTTTCCTTAAAAAATATTTTTAATGAGATCATCTTTGGATTGTCACTATTTGGAATTTCTGAGGCATACGTCTTTTTGCCAGTAGTTTACCATTATCTCTGCTGCTGGAATACTCACTGCTATCTTATTAGAAAAACACTAAATTCTCTTCACTGCTACTCAAATATCCTTTTTAAATGATTCTTATTTGAAACATTTTAACTCACAGTCCATAATTCTTATATGAATTGTTGTTCAATGCATCAACCCAGGGTTTTGGGGTTAATGTATCTCAAGATATGTAAGTACTTCAAAATAAATGGGCAGTGACTTGAAGGCATCCTTCTAAGGACATACAAAAAAGGAGAGACGAGTAAGATTATGTTGGAAACAGTTTCTTCTTGGCTTAGAGAAATATGTTATAGAAAATATATCAAAAATGAATAAGCTATTAAAGGTACATGTTAGGTATAATTTTTAGACTATACAGGAAATCATTTTAGATCAGTAAGGGGAGAAGAATATTTCTTCCTAAGTGGTATGTAAATACAACATTGAAAGAGGTTCTTATTGTTTAAACTTGTTGGTTAGTATTATGGCAATAAATATGTTATATTTTGTTGTTTTAAATTTCGGAATTATTGGTAGAAAGTTATATTCAAACATAATTTCTGTCTCTATGTATACACATATATACACATATGTATGTATCCATATGTCTTTAGATGCAGTGCAGGTAATTTGGGAGAGAAAAAAATAAAACTTTTGAAATAAGCCTTCTGAAAAAAAATTCCAATTTTTTTTACATATAATGGGTGGTGATATTTTAAGTAGTATAAACAAACTATAAGAAAGTAATAACTGCTCACCGAAGCCAAGGTGGTGACTTAATTAATGGCTTTATGCTTAGGTTTAGCAAAGTAATTAGGCCATAGATATGTAATAAATAGTTTTTGAATGAATACATAAGTATCTGAAAAAAGTGTAATTACAAGGAGAAAATTGTTTTGTGTGTATCTAAATATTTTCTGATATTTTTCTGTAAATGTGAGCATTTATTGACTTATATTTCCTTATCTATAATTTGAAGGTAATAGAAAATCTGAGCATAAATTATTAAATCTGAAAATTAAATGATGAGAAAATAGTTTCAATGTTTACGACTTGCTTATGTAACATTCACCTTGCTTTATTAAAAGCACTTTTGTATGATTGGAAACAGAATTAGGAAAAATAGAAAAAATCAGTCAGATAATGTCCTGTTTTATTTAATAAATCATTCAATGAAAAATATTCTGTGTTCTATGTAATATTTAAGATGTTGGTCATAGTGGAAAATTAAGAATTCTTTTTTAAAGATTAATTCAGTATTCACTTAAAACAATTCTTTGCTTTTTTGTTTAAAAAGTTGTGCTTTTATCTTCTTTGCCTACTATCATATACATATCAACACACAATCAACTATCTCTCCATCTACCTCTTCAGCCTGTCCCCTCACATTTTTTAATACCAAGTGGAAATTAAATATTTACAGACTTGACAAGTTACATAATAAATTACATAATTAAATACTACACTGTATGGATTACATATACATATTATATATCATGCCATTCCATGGTACAAAGACAAATTTTTAGTTTTCACTCTTTTCAGAGGTAGCAAGAAAATACAGTCTAAAATAATCTACAGATCGACAGCAGAGGGCACCCATTTCCTGCTATGAAGAAAAACTGAACAAATTCCCTGTGTACATTTTTCCATAAGTATGTGTTGCTTTGTCAGTTTATTTAGAAAATAAAAAAGAAAGGAATTGTGTTTTTTCCCCAAAGCAGAAACTGAACTGAGATATACTTGAAGTGGAAGCAATTGTGAAAGAAAATTAAACTCATACATTAAAGTGAACAGTTTTTACAGAAAATACATGTACAAGAAAATACATGTACAAAATCTGTCTTCCTGTCTATCATCTAGCTAGCTAGCTCGCTCATTATCATCAGTCTAGCTATCTAGTGATCATTTTTCTATCATCTACATTTATCACCTTTTCTCTATATGTATATTTATAGATCTAGAACTAGTTACTTATGGTTAATACAATTAATATAATCTGTGTATAATTATTGATAATAGTCTTTGAAATTATGTAGCACAACTGGATAAAAATGACTTGCTTTAATTTTGATAATTATACTTATTTATTATACATAGCTAAAACTGTGTATGTCCGCATAAGTATGCGTGTGTGTGTGTCTGTGTGGATGCACAAGTGTGTGCGTGTGTGAGAGAGAGAGAGACAGAGACAAAGAGACCAAGAGAGGGGAAGGAGGAGAGAATTTTACAACTGTAAACTGTTTTTAATGGTTTTATATTACTGGACTTTTCTTAAAATATATTTAAAGGAATGGAGCCTTTCATGCAAATGTTATATGAGTTTCAGGTGTACAATATAGTAATTCAGCACTTCCACACATCCTTGGTGTTCATCAGGACAAGTACAGTCCCTAATCGGGACTGCATCGGGCTCTCTGCTCAGTAGGGAGCCTGCTTCCCTTCTCTCTCTCTGCCTGCCTCTCTGCCTGCTTGTGATCTCTGTCTGTCAAATAAATAAATAAAATCTTAATAAATAAATAAAATCCTTTAAAAAAATCATTTTCTCTCTGCCTTCCTGCCTACTTGTGTTGTCTCTCTATCAAATAAATAAATAAAATCCTTAAAAAAATTTTTTCATTCTTTTTCTTTGCTTTTTTTCCCTTAAATTCCACATATGAGTGAAATCATATGATGTACATCATATCTTATTTGTATTTATCTGATAAAGAGTAGGAGTGAATATTACTGATCTGATAATCATAAGGCTTCTATCACTTCAGTCCCTTCGGGTTCTGGAATTTGCCCTGTTATCTTTTTGTATTAAAACTGTGCGTCTTCACTGGTGAGCATAGAAAATATTATTTTAATAAATATTTAATGAAAAAGATGTTTTATCTCTTCATTAGACTTCAGAGTAATATATGTTCATCAAAGATAAATAAGAGTATTTAATGTTGTTTGTTTACAACAGATCACATGAAACAATATATGAATATATAAATTGTGAGCTTCATACTTTGCCAGTCTTAGCAACAATGACTAAGTAATCTTCTAAAACTCAATCCTATATTTCATGCTGAATTGTAAATAAAAGAAATAAATTCACCTTTAATGATAAAATTAATACTGAGGTCTCTACAGAATAACCAAGAGTAATTTTGATAGAAAATTCCTTTAAGATAAAATTTTTAATTTTGAAATTGAATTTAGTTTCCTGAGAAAAATAGAGAAGGAAAGTATGCACAAATTTAAGTAGAAATCAATAGTTAATATTGGTTTATATGGTATAGCAAAATTCTCTTTTATGCATTTTCACTAATATGTATAGTTTGAGTATTTTAATTTTTAAAATTCATATTTTTCTAAAAGATTTATTTATTTGAAAGAGAGAGTGCAAGTGAGTGGGGGGAGGGGAAGAGAGAGAAGGAGAGAGAGACTCTTTTAGGCAGACTCTCCACTGAGCATGGCACCCAACTCAATAGAACTCAGGACCCATGAGATCATGACTGGAGCCAAAACCAAAAATGGGATGCTTAAAACTGAAAATGAGACACCCAGGTGCCCCCTTTTCAAATTAGTATTTAATAAAATCTATTAGTTATCAGTAATGTGTGTCTTCTAGTACTGTTATGATTGTAGCATTTATTTATTATAGCATTTATATAGTAATACTATTTATGGTTTTTGTTTGCTTAAAATTAAAATATTGATGATTAAGCTGTGGATAGTTTTCAAACAGAGAACTTTTGTCATAAACTGCTGGCACATCCAAGATATTTAATTATCTAGGTAATTTGTTTTGTCTATACGCAAAAAGAATTGCTGATAAGTAGGTCAAAACATTTATGGAAGTATTGTTTTAGAAGTAAGGAAAAGAAAGATTTAGCACTTAGATTCTTCAAATAGAGATAGAAATGGGTTAAAATCAAAGGAAATAATTTGCATTGTTGATTGAAATTTCTGGTTATTTTAAAGATGTTGCAACAACACTTAAGGCATAACCATATATGTTTTCACATCATTGTTCTCAGAGGTAGGTACTTTTCTCTGAGTAGTGAACAAGAAGTTCACACATCCTGAATAAAAATTAATAATGTCACTCAAATCCCACTTCTCACAAAACAATTTTTTTGTATTAAACTACTAAACTCTAAAACTCTTCCACAGATGTGTTATTATTTTTCCACAAATAAACAATAGAGGAAACCAAGATGTGAGTGCCATTTTTCTGAAAAACTAGTTTTGAACTTGAGAATATTATAAGAAAAATATTTTCTGTGCACTAGAATTGAGACATACATATATACATACTTTTAGGTAGAACATGAGCTTAATATTAGTAAGCAAAAAAGACAAAAAAACCCTGCAACTGCGTATTTTCCTCAACAATTTTATATTGGGGGTTTCATAATTGACAAAGTCTTATCTGTATGTATTTTACTATATTTTTTTGTATAGCTCTATTTTTCTAAATACTTTTCATTGTTATTATCTATCCACATATTTTCAGAGCTATCATTTAAAACATATTCAAATTCCTTGGGCAGTACTAGAGGTTTAGCAATAAAAGTGTGTTTAAAGGAGTGGTATTATTTTTCTTGTTCAAAGATATCTTTTTTGTCCTGTAATTTGGCTTTTGTTTTCCTTTTGCCCTCTATTTAAAAGAAAGTTGATTTTAATCGTCAAGGTTTTGGCAATGGTTTTCAATGCAAAATGACTGTTTATTCAAATTTTCAGCATTCTTACCAATCAATGCAGATGGCTACGTGATCAATCCATTATTGCAATCAGTATAGATTTTCAACAAAGATCAGCTGTGCCACAATCTATTTGGCCCCAGAAACTGCATCTTTTTTCTAGGTCCTACCTTTTAGAAAGGGAGGTGTTAGATTGAATACAAATTCACAAAAAGTCATTTCATCAACACAGCAGAAGGCGATGAATGACAAGGAAACCTGTGGGGACAGAAGCGAGCCAACTGCTCTATAGTAGTAAAAGTGGGACGAAATATCAGAAGCTTTTAATAAAAACAGTTGTGTCTTAGAATAGAATAACTCAATTAGGAAAAATTAGCAAAGTCTGAAAGAAGACTGTCAATATATAGTGAGAACTAACAATGCAAGTTATTTGAAGAACAGGTGTAGATTTTTAGTCTCGTGTTTAGCTCAATGCCTTATCACCCTCTTTCCTTCCAGCTCTTTGTGTTTCTGTTCATGGCTCAATCAATGGAAACCTCAGTTACACTCCATTTATTCTTTTGGCTCTCCCATTCATTTAAGCCTTTAGACACTCTCTGACTATCTTGACCACCCTCCTCTCAAAGACATTGTTCTATGCATTTTCCACACACATCTCATTTTATTCTCCCAAGTCTATGAGGTAGGTGCTGTTAATAGTTCTTGGTCTCAGGGGAGAAAAAGAAATTTAAAGGTCACTTGGGAAATAAATGAAAAGCAAGGTCCTGAAGGCTGACCGTTCTGCTTCCAAGATGGTTTGAGCCATTTTGCAATACTGTACTGAGGGTGGGGAGATCCTACCAAAACTGTTCTCTTCCATCTGTAGTGCTTCTCCATGATTTTTTCATAACTCACTTAATCCATTGTGTATCTTATTTTAAAACTGTTTCTCAATCTCTCGTTTCTGTTAACCTGTAGCCCATCCTAGTAAATGCTGCCAAAATCGTCTTTCTCTTTCATATTTCTGCTCGAAAACTTGTCCTTCTATCTGGTGTGAAGTGCTAATTTGTTTCAGGAGCTTCCTTTCATCAAGTGCATCCTGACTCCACACCATATACCCTGGGACTCCACTCAAATAAAACCGAGCCATTTAACTTGCCCCAAATTTGACTTTTTTCCTCCCTCATCTTTAATGCTTTGCTTGGCCCATCTTCTCTTTCTGGAAGATCTCTTTCATCTTGGTTTATAAGAATGCTGTTTACTGTCTAAGCCCCAGTTCAAATGCCCTCTCTTCCACGGAACATACCAAAAATCTCCCAGAGGCATAAGACTTTCATGTTTATATATGTCATACATATACTCATACATAAGTATCTTCCATATTTTATCTCTCCTATCAAATAACTGTATCTTTTCTAATATTTCTCACCATTATACTCATTAAAGATGCATACTTCTTATCATATATAAATAACACAAATAACTATGTTATTTGTATATAAAACAAATTATTTTCATGGAACTCCAATTCACTTTTTAAGTGCCAGTGATTGGGCCTTACTTAGAATGTAATTTTTCCAGTCCACCTGAGTGGTTCAGTCAGTTGAGCATCTGCCTTCAGCTCAGGCCTTGATCCCAGGGTCCTGGGATAGAGTCCCGCATTAGGCTCCCCGCTCAGTGGAGAGCCTGCTTCTTCCTCTGCCTCTGCCTGCTGCTCCCCCTGCTTGTGCTCTCTTTCTCTCTGACAAATAAATATATAAAATCTTTTTAAAAAAGATTTATTTATTTGACAGAGAAATATATATATAATATATATATTTTTAAAATATATAAAATCTAAAAAAATATATTCAATCCTTTTTAAAAAATATTTATTTATTTATTTGACACAGAAATAGAGAGCACAAGTAGGTGGAGCAACAGGCAGAGGGAGAGGGAGAAGCAGGCTCTCCACTGAGCAGGGAGCCTGATGTGGGACTCAATCCCAGGACCTTGGGATCATGACCTGAGCCAAAGCAGCTGCTTAACCAACTAGCCACCCAGGCGCTTCTATAAAATCTTTTTTTTTTTTTTTTAAAGAATATAACTTTTCCATGGGCAGATGTTATTTTCTCATTTTTGTATTTCTAGCACAGCATAGCTGAACAATGAAAGCAAAGATTCAGTCAGTGATTAAGGATAATTCATTTCCAGGTGAACTATGAATGAAAAATAATAGTACAATGTGCATGTTTTCTGCTACTATATTATAATTTTTTTGAATTAAGGGAAAGGATCATGACTTACTCAACACTTTGGTATCTACAGCATCTAATAAAGTATGTAAATAATAGCTTGTACTTCAGCAACTTTTACATGCTTAGAACTAATGATCACAAATAAAATTAGAACTATTGATAGTCACACAAATATTAAATAAAACTTTCTTTAAAACTATCAGTTTTCCATTATTTGAAAATAAATACTATAAGAATAATATTTTAAAATTAACATGTAAGGCAAGTACTTTCTTTTAAGATACTTATATGTATCCATAATTTTTCTGAATTGGGTTTAAGTTCTAGCAATTATTTTATAATTTTTAAAATGGAGAATTCTTCATCAGAATGATATAAAACACTAGAGACCAAAAGAGGAAATCTAGCTTTCTAATCTGGCATTTGAAATAAAACAACCAGAAATGCCATATCATTTCTATTTCAAACCAGATTTTACATGATATGAAATTTTCTATTAAGAAAAATGTTTGCTATAAGTAAGCTTAAAAAAGTTTGATTTGGCTTATATGATTATTCAGTAAGTGTCAAAATATTAACAATTTTTAATAGCCCTCCAGTACAGGACAAATTGGAGAAGTTATTTCCTCTCTTTAGTCATGATGTTTTAGATAATTTGGTCAAAATAATTTCATATGTTATCATTATAAAAGTGAGTACTTTCTCTGTGAGTTTATACATATTATAAACTAGGAAAATAATTGAGCTCTGGCAATATTTCACTTCATTTTGTACTGTGTGAAATGGACTTCATAGGAATAATATTGTAATGTGAATAAGTGGACTTTGACATTTGAATTAGAAAAGAGTATGTATTAAAATATCAAATCACCAAACAGCACTGTCTAATCCAAACAGAATCCTCCTTGAAAGTATCTGAAAGGTTTCATAATAAGAAGAAAGCTATTTTGACTTTTAATTGATTGCCAAGTCCATCTGTCAAAATGTCATTAGTACTTCTTGAGCAGTGAAAACACACAATGGTACATTTTGGGTTTTAATTAAGTCAAGAGTACATGCTATTTAAATTTAAATTATTCTTAAATTAGATGTATAAATTGTTTCTACTATTATAATAGAAAATAAGTAAAAAGTCTAGTTTTAAATTTTATTTTTAGTAATTATTAAATAATGTTTTAAACTCAAATTTAAGATCTCAAACATACAGCTAAATATAACTGTGACTTCTTTTTAATACTTTTTAATACCTACCCATGTTTAAAATAATACACATATACTCTATTTTCTATTAAGCCTGTAGGTATGTCTCTATAGTCAAGTGAAATAATAATGATACCTCAGAAACTATTTGTGGACATGATATGAAATAATATTTATTGAGTGCCTAATATGTGCCAAGCTCAGAGCCCTTTGCTTTACATATGATAACATACCTTAAGAACAACTCAATTAAGTAAATGTGACTATTGTACATATATGGTTGTTTAGAGAGATAAATTTCTCTAGTTTTATAATACTTACAAGTGAGAGAAATGATATGTGAAACTGTCTGTTTCCAAACACCAGATGATACAACATGTTACACTTTTACCAACAACCTCATATAAAACAGGTGTTGGATAAATACTTAGTATGTTTGTGTTGTCTTAATCAGGATCATCTACCTTTAGACTATGGGCCAAATTCTGTCCACTGCTTGTTTTTTCTTTCTTTTTTTTTTTAAAGATTTTATTTATTTATTTGACAGAGAGAGATCACAAGTAGGCAGAGAGGCAGGAAGAGAGAGAGAGGAGGAAGTAGGCTCCCTGCAGAGCAGAGAGCCCGATGTAGGGCTCGATCCCAGTGACTGAGCTGAAGGCAGAGGCTTTAACCCACTGAACCATCCAGGTGCCCCTTGTTTTTTCTTTTGAATAAAGTTTTCTTCAAACAAATATCTCTCCACTTATTAACATATTGCCTGTGCCTGCTTTCCCAGTCCAGTGACAGAGTTGAGTAATTACAACACAAAGCCTAAAATAGTTACTTTATAGAAAATTTTGCAAACCCCTGATGTAAGCTATATTATGCTATATAAGATTTGTCTAAAAGGAACTGGTGACTTTATAGCTATAAGAAGGAAATGGCCACTTAGAATTTATGATTTCAGGGATTATACATAATCTAACAATCTTTCTTAAATAATTCCCTAGCGTCAATAATCTCTCCCCCAAATATCCACATCCTAATTCCCAGAATTTGTTAATGTTACTTATATAGCAAAAAATACATTGAAGATGTGATTCAGTTAAGGATCTTGAGATAGGGGAAATTATCCTGGATTATTTCAGTAGGCTCTTAATGTAATTACAAGTGTCCCTATAGGACAGAAGCAGAAAATTGGGGTGAATCATAAGAGATAGGATGACAGAAATAAAGAATTTAAATAACATATTTTGAAAGCGGAGGAAAGAGCCACAAACTAAAAAATAGAAGTAAGTCTCTAGAACTGGAAAAAGCAAAGAAATAGATTTCAGTTGGACCCTTGAAAAGAACCTAGTCTAGCCAACAGCATGACTTTTGCTCAGTTTAATAGATCTCAGATGTCTGGCTGCTAGAACTATCAGAGGATATATTTGTGTGGTTTTTAAGCCACCAAATTTATGGTAATTTGTTATAGCAGCAATAGGAAACTCATACATCCTTCTGATTGAGATCTAAGTCATTTGGATTTGTCAGACACATCTGCAGTAAGATTATTCTTAAATTTTTAAGGACCAGTGACCACCCATCTGATCAACCTGGTAAGAACAATGGGCATTCAGCTCAAAAAATTCTGAACATGCATATGTATACAAATTTTTGCATTTGGTTTCAGAGGCTAACATATCCCTAATTGTACCCATTTAGGGATTTCCTAGACTTCGGTGGACTTTAGATGCTATGTCTGTCTGTCATTGGGTTTGCTACTGCTATCTGGTGAATCATAGAAATAATGCTCTATATATGCTAGTAGTGTTTATTTGATGTTCTGTCTCCTACTTCTAAAGGGAAAGCACCATGAGATCATGGACTTGTGTGTGCATGTGTGTTTTTGGGTATGTGTATGAGTCGGTATGTGGCACACAGAACATTGTCTGGAACATAGTAGATATTTAATAGGTGTTTGGTGAAAGGAAGGAAGAATAAATATATCGATGAGCAATACTGAGGTGTTTTGGGACGTTTTTTGGGCAAACTTAGAGGATCCTTAGAAATTTTTTAGGAAGGGAATGAGAATGAGCTAAGCTGCTTAGCATTTTACAAAGATAACTTTAAGGCTAGTGTAGAGTATAAAACATAAAAGGCACAATGGTAAGGTATAAGTCAAGTAGCAGAAGAAATAGATGAAAATAAATTAAAAACTGTTAGGATCCTAGACAATGCAAATTTAGTTATTTGTGTACCGGGACATTTTCCCCTCCTTCGGCTCTTCAAAGAAGGCTCAGAGTGAAGATGCCAAGATAGTGCTAATAAAACTTTTATCTGGGAAGTTTTAAAAGATTTTTTTTTTTTTTAAATTTACTTAGAGATCACAAGTAGGCAGAGAGGCAGGCAGAGAGAGAGAGAGGAGCGGAAGCAGGCTCCCTGCCAAGCAGAGAGCCCAGGCGGGGCTAGATCCCAGGATCCTGGGATCACAACCTGAGCCGAAGGCAGAGGCTTTAACCCACTGAGCCACCCAGGCACCCTTATCTGGGAAGTTTTTAAAAGATTAAAATTCCTAGTTTTTTAAGCAGCTACATCTGAAGCAAGATCCCCAAATCTGTGTTTTAAAAACTTAGCAGGTGATTCTTAATGGACAGATTTGAGAAGCAGTATTGTGATGCACATTCCCCTTCTCTTCCAAGTCCTTTTTAATTATTAGCAATCAAAGAAACCACAATAAAAGTAATCATGCATTTTTATCCCTTAGAAAAATGTTTCCCAAATTTATCTGAGTCTAGGACTTACTGGGGGAAATGATTATAAATACAGAATCATAATCCCTTCTTGGAAAAATGTCATTCAGTACATTTGAAGTAGAGCACAAAAATAATGAATTTTAGTAGAAATCTTAGGAATTTATAATGGCCCATAAACTTTAGGAATTATACTCCAAATAGCATTTTTTAATGATATAGTTGGCATATAAAACTACACTCATCATTTGGACTAGACTGTAGGTAATACACATCACAAGGCATGTCTTTGTTAAATTTTACAACCATGATGGCTAAGTGTTTTCAGCTAAGCTGTCATTTCTAAGCAACAAAATCTGTAACTTCCCACTAACAGCAATTGAGTGTGAATGTGTTTTATTGTTGTGTACGCATCTACACACATGTACACACACACACACACATTTCTTATTTAAAATCAAAACTTTATCTTTCTCTTAAATGACAGTGTTTAAAAGGGCAATTATTTAAGGCTACCAGCCTCTCAACTTAGTATGAAAAAGCCATAGCTTCTATTTAAAAAAAAAAATGGAAGTTGTTTAGGTCATTTGAAAGGCATATTCTTTGGTATCCATCTTATATTTTTCCAGATAGAGCTTCATTTATTCAAATTTGACCTCAAGATCTATTTCTGTTTTTTTTTTTTTAAGATTTTATTTATTTATTTGACAGACAGAGATCACAAGTAGGCAGAGAGGCAGGCAGAGAGAGGGGTGGGGGAAGCAGGCTCTCTGCTGAGCAGAGAGCCCGATGTGGGGCTTGATCCCACGACCCTGGGATCATGACCTGAGCAGAAGGCAGAGGCTTAACCCACTGAGCCACCCAGGTGCCCCAGGATATGTTATAACTTGTGACTTTCACTACTAATTTTTACATTTAAATACTTCTCTACATATCTTATTCTCCTAATAATGTGAGGTTTTATAATTTAGGACATCATCTTTTAACATTTCAATTTCCAGTAGCTAATACAAAGAGTCTGGTTGATTTTTTTAAGATTTTGTTTATTAATTTATTTGAGAGAGGAAGCAAGAGAGATCAAAGAGAGACAGGAAGAAGCAGACTCATTGCTGACTGAGTGGAGAGCCTGATGCAGCAGTTGATCCCAGGACCCTGAGATCATGACCAGCCACTTAACTGACTGACCCAGGCACCCACCAAGGGTCTGGTTATAAGAGGAGCTTTAAAAAATGTTTATGGGATATACGGATTCATTCCTGATTGCCATTCTTTACTTTCATCATCTATTTAGCAACACTGTAGGATTTAAAACTTGATCTTCTCAGTACTAGATGTTGTAGTACTAGTCATTAATTATTTGCTCTCACAGAACTAATTTCCTGATATTTTAAACACTCTCTGCCCTTTCGCCATTGTAATGGACCATCTTTGAAAATGACACTATTAAATATATGATGCGTGAACAGTGAGGTCGCTAGAGTACAGTGAAGTAATCTAACTGAGCATTTTAGGCTATAAAGAAAAGATAGTTGCTAAGGTAACTTCAGTGGTTTATTGAGGACGGTAAAAAAAAAAGAAAACTGAGGTTGTTGTGAATGGACCGGTGGTGTATGTCATCTTCTAGAAGCTCAGCTGCCCTACTATGACTGTAGAGATTTTCCTCAGAAGAAGGTACTACCCCTCTCTCCTGCAGTGTTCCTCCTTGAGATGTTTAAGCTACACATGCCTTTACTAGTGCTGTGGGTCTTGTCTTTTCTACCTTAGGGTTCTACTTCCTTCCGGATTCCTATACCCTGCACTTCTGCTTCCTGCATTCCTCCCTTTCGTGCCGCTCAGCCGTGAGTGGGCCAACCTCCATCCCAGGAAGCTCCTCCTGAACCATGTCTCCATAGAGCAGGAAGCTGTGGTCAGGATGGTGGGTGTATTGATGCTGAAAGCCCTCCAGAGAAACAAGCCCTCAGAACCCTCCTGTAAGCTGGAGCAGCTCCCGTATTTTCTCAGACGGATAAACATGAGTAGTAAAAAATGCTACCTCGGGGCGCCTGGGTGGCTCAGTGGGTTAAGTCGCTGCCTTTGGCTCAGGTCATGATCTCAGGGTCCTGGGATCGAGTCCCGCATCGGGCTCTCTGCTCAGCAGGGAGACTGCTTCCTCCTCTCTCTCTGCCTGCCTCTCTGCCTACTTGTGATCTCTCTCTGTCAAATAAATAAATAAAATCTTAAAAAAAAAAAAATGCTACCTCGTTCCTCCAGAGCATTCAGTGTAATCATTCTCTATATTTTTCCTGGACAAGTATCCCAGGAAATGAATTGAAATATTTTTACAAGAGCCGTAATGCAGAAATCACATCTGCATACATACTACGTAGAGGGATGTTCTATTGAAACGGAAAGGTCCTATCATATTAGTGATCGACTGTCATGATTAGAAGCGGACATGTAATCTCTCCTCTCATAATTTAATAAAATACAGGAAATCAACACAAGCTTCCTTAAAAAAAATTAATAAGGTATTTGGAAAAAAGTGCTTAATAATGAACAAGTGTAATGTAAGGGAACTGTACTACATGTGGCCCTCTGAGATTTATATTTGTATATTTGGAAATCTTTGGAGACTCTACTTGCCAGAGAAAGGCTAAATTGTCAGTGATTTAATTGCCCCAGGGACTGCAAAGGTGATCTTGTAGTTTGCCTCCAGTGACAGGTGCTATCCCTTTATTATAATTTGAACCCCTGGGTGTTAAAACATTCATGGCTTTTCTATTAGGAAATCTGCATACTCTTCCAGTCATGTTTATTCATAATCCTGTGATGAGTTGTAGACAAGCTCATAGAGAACTTAAGGCTTTGGCATTTTAGTCAGAAATCACTACCCTCACACATAAAAAAGATTAGGCTGATTTCCATTTCCATTTTAAAAATTCATTAAATATATTTATGTTAGTATTTTGGGTCTTTTGAAGTTAAATATGTTGTGAATTGTTGCATTTACTAATGGAATTTTTTGTAGCAATTAGTGCTTAGAGAATACATATGAAAAATAGGTATTAGACTGTTTTTAAAATCTATGCACACCAGAGGGCATCCTAGCTTTTAGTCAAATCTTTAGAAATTTCCTTTTAAAGTGAGTTTTATTTTTCAAACTTTTCCTTTCATAATTATTACTCATCTTCTGCCATCATATTTGTGAAACATGTTTAAATAATATTATTCATCCAAGTATTTTGAGCAAACAGATATATTATAATTAAGTGAGAAAATCAAAGCAAGCAAACCATTTTAATGACTTTCTTACTAGTTCCTTAGATTCCTTCATGTTTTTGGTCTTCTTTTTCTCCTACCTCAGGATAGTCGATCTTTTATGTATTTTTCTATGTTCTTTCTCAAAATAATGTATAAATCGTTCCCTTGACTACTCTTGATTTTCTTTTTTTTAACCTCTTTTGTACTCCAGCTATACAGGGTAAATTCTCCTTGTAAAAGAGCTCCATTTGATTGATCCATTCAGAAAACATTTATTGAATGTCAAAGGTAAAGGACTCAGATTTAGCCTTCTAGGAAGTCATTTTCCAGTAGGGAGAGAATGGAAATACTTATGATGACCATTTATTGTGGCAAGTACCAGGGTCCAGAGAGCTGAGAGAGCTCAGATGTGTCCCTACCAGCCTGGAGGTTGTGCTGTTATGGAAAATGGTTAAAGCTGAGTGAAGGTAGAGAGAACTATTAAAAAGTTAATCGTGTACTATGAAAAATCCTTATTTAAAAAATTATTTTAAAATGAAATACAGAGCTATTCAGATATAAGGGCAGAAAATCAGCGATAAAAGCAATGTTATTTCTTTTACATGGATTAAATAACAGTGGTGTAAAAATCCATATGATCAAACAAAAGGCTAGACAATCTCCTGACACCAATCAATTTTATTATTCATTTTTTTTTAAACGTTTTCACAACATGATGTGATTGTGACTTTTAAACTCTGAAACTCCTGGGTGATTATATCTTCATCCTGAAATAAAGTATTTATGGCAGTAACAAAAAGGTGTGAAGCATAGGGTGAGTGAAAACACAGCAGTTTAATGTAACATGTTCTTAGAAGGAAGTGCAAGGAGCCCAATTAACTATAATAAGCTTTTGTCAAGGAAAACAGAAATCCATTTAAAAAATACTTCTCAATAACAAATCATGTAGGAAATCTTTCTCAATTGCCTTTAACTAAAAGTGATCCTTCCTCTTATAGAATGTTGTGCCTATTTTATAATCCTCGTCTTATATTCTTATCTTTTTCTATTAAATGATAAGCTCCATAAGAGTGCTGATTTATGAATATATCTCCCCAGTATTTAGGTCAATGGTTTGAAGAGAAGAAGGGCTCAATAAATATGCATAATGCTTAACTTGAAAAGTAAGATAGACATGAATATGAGAATTAAACATACTTCTATTTAAAATGACAAATTTCAAAATGCTAGAAGCACTGCTTCTAATCCATTCTGTCCTTAACTAGATTTGTTACCTTAATCAAGTATTTTAACATTACCGTGCCTTACTTTACCTGTAAAATAATGGAGCTGAACTTGTTAACTACACGTTTGGTCATTTAATTTGTCCCAGGCTCTGGTATAAGGCATCTGTATGCATTACTTAATTTACTCTTCATAGCAGCCCTTATGAGACAGTCTGGTAATTATCCAAATTTATTCCAGGAGCCCTAGAGTTCCTTGAATCATAGTGTCAAATAACTTACCAGACATCACACTAGTAGAATCTGATGGAGTCACCACCAAGATTGCACCCCAGTTCTTATTAGAAAGCTCACTCTCTCATGTCTTCTAATGTCTGAAATGCTACAATTCTATATTAAAAAAAAAAAAAGAAATCACCTTGCCATTGTTCAATAAAAAGTAATTCAATTATCCTGCAACATGTTTCTCCTCTCCTCTGTATATAATGTATTCTCTATTATTAATTTTGGACAATGAGACTTTACTTCTTAAAATCTCAACTATTTGAGGTTTAACATTTAACTAGCCTAGAATTAAAAAAAAAAGGAAAAAGTCTTAATCATTTAGACTATGAAATTTGAATAGAATATGTATTCATAAATAACCTCCCCACTGGGCTAGAAAGTGCTTTATCTTAAAGATTCTTTCCTGTTACCTTCAAGAAGAAAGCAAGAGTATCTCCTCGCTGATTCATTTTGCAGAGTGTAAGTCGTTGCCCTTCACAAAGAGGGAAAAAGATGTATAAAAAAAAAGCCATGAACACTATTCAAATTCATTGCCTCTTCCAGGTGTGGGTAATTGAGTTGCCTCAAGATCGATATGAAACTGCCTAGGATACAGAAAGTCAATAGCTACTTCCAAAGTCAGTCTGTCTAGTTTAGGTATCTATAAAAGTAAAACCTCCCGCTGCTGCTTCAGAGCACAGCTAAATCTGCATTAACAAAACTTAGAAGTGAATTCCATAGAGCAGGAGTTCTCTAAGTATCTTAATTTGATACAAATAAGTTTTGGGAGATCCCTGTTGACCACATAACTTTCCCTTGATATTTACCAGACCCTGGAGTGACATTGAATGAGCCACATATTCATTTTAGATAATTCCATCTAAAATCTGATTTAAAAAACAAGTCTCTGTCCAAGGTTATCATCCCTTGGCTTCTAAAAAAATACCTTTAAGTATTTTCTTTTGCAGAAAAACTAGTGTGGAGATACTAAACTTGTTCATGAAAATACTTTCAGCTTCCTGTAACTCGGGAAATGTTGCACCGTGATGGCTCTTTCATTAATGAAGAGTTGAGACTCACTGTGATAAAAGCATATCTTAAAAAAATTAATTTTGTGAAACTGATCTTCCAGAAAGCACTGGTTATTTTTAGCAGTAAAAGACACCACCACCTTCCTTACCGAAGGGTTCCTAAATTTACCAGTGGAAGAACTCTGTATTGAAATCATTGTTGAAATTCACAACATGAATTCTAACTCTAATCTCAAACCATCTTCTCCCCAGGAATTCTTGCTGATTGCCACTGCAACCCTCCATTGTCCTGTGTGGGGAGTGCTGGAAAGAACCGTTTCCTCTCTGAGGCTCTGAACCCTGTGTCCGCAGAACCAGTCTTGATTCCACACACCCCAATGAGTCCAGGCTTTACAGAGGGCACAGAACTTAAACCAAGCAAATCCACATGTAGAGTATTACACAATACTAGTGTAATATTGTTCACTAATACTCTCTACCATCCTTCTAAAGCCTACAGCCCCATCTTTCTCTAATTCCTCATCTGCAACTATAGGCTATTGACAGAATATTACTGTGCATTTTTTAATTTTTTTGAAAGATGCTCTGAAAGGGATAGGAGTTCTTAAGTACCATTACCCTACTTTCCATGCCCCGTGTTTTTAAATGATTGACAGTGACATTTCCTCATCTTTCAGGCTCCCCTCAGTTCTCCTCAGAATGGTCCAGAGTCCGCATGTATTATGAGGGTTCTTGTGTATTTCTCTATGGGGTGATACGGGTGTGGAGTTAGGCTGCCACAGAGAGGAGATCCCTCAATAAAAACAGTGAATGTCCAGCAATGATCTTACAGTTGCTACCATTCCATGCTTCATTTTATTAGACAGTTGGTCAATTATCTCTTAACAATAAGATTATAAGCAATGCTTCCTGAAAGCTGAGGAGAATTCAATTTGATATATAGTCTTGGGCGGAAAGAAAATACAAAGGCAAAACTATTTTATTTATGAAATGTCCGGTCAATCACCTCAAACAACTATCTCTGCTCTTCAGATTCAGAGCACGTATTTCGTACATTGTGGGCTCTTCGTGTCAGAAGCCCTGGTGTGCTATGTTGAGCGCCCTTTCTTACTTAAGTACATAGTCAGTTTGTACATAACAGGACAAAGCCTTGTTTATAAACCCCTCACTATCTCTACCCGTGTTTCTTGGGAATAAGAAAAAACTATGGTGGAGAATTAATCAGCTCTGGCAATAGACTTCCCATTGAATCTTGGCTCCACACACCAGTTCATTATGTTGGCAAGTGAGACGTGCTTGCATCTTAGTTTCCTCATCTATGAAATTAGAAAACTAACGACCTCACCAGCTTGTTGTGAGGCTTGAAAATGATAACACCAAATGCTTGGCTCAGGGTCTGGAACAAAATAGGCGATGAATAACCATTTTTAAATGAATATGATTAAAGGATTATATCAAAATAACATTTTATGATCTCTCCTGCTTAGACCATTTCCATTCTTTAGTTGATGGTTACAGTGATTTCCTCTTCTGTGTGTGACTTTAATGTTAGAATGAAATCAGATAATTATTATTTTTAACACTTGCAGTTTTAAAAATAAACTAATTATTAGTGAAAAAATATTGTAGTACCTTTCTAATAAAGTTTATAGGACTCTTCACATTACTTTATCACATGGAGATTAAAAAATAAACTGCACAGGATATTTTGAGAGCTCTTCCTGCTTTAAAATATTAAGATCAAAGAACCAAAATCTATTCTATTTGATTCTCAGAGAGAATGAAATCAAATGTGGATGATGAGGTGTCTGTTTTTGTTACTAGACATGCATCTGCATCTTTAAAGCAAAATTCTGAAAGATTACTTATTTTCTTAGTTGGACTGAAGTTTCTTAATGGAATAATTTGTCTCGTGGATTTCTCTTGTAATAAAATGGGAATTTTTTTTTAAGGCCTGCCATACTGGTTTTAGGAACTACATTTCTAATGGGCATAAAGAAGTTTTTTTTTTTTTTTAAGATTTTATTTATTTATTGGACAGAGAGAGAGATCACAAGGAGGCAGAGAGGCAGACAGAGAGAGAGGAGGAAGCAGGCTCCCTGCTGAGCAGAGAGCCTGATGTGGGGCTCGATCCCAGCACCCTGGGATCATGATCTGAGCCGAAGGCAGAGGCTTAATCCAATGAGCCACCCAGGAAGAGCCCCTAAAGAAGATCTTTTAATGAAGAATTTTAAAACATTGGGATTTATTGGCAGCATAATAAGGGAAAAATTATCTTTTTATTACCATGCTAAAACCATATATATGGCATGTCAGTTATGGAATATTCCACAGCCACAGCTTCATTTAAGGAATATTGCTTACTACAACTACCCCTGAATTGGTGGAATTACAAGTCCACATGCTATACTACAAACCTATTTAGTACCAAACAAAATGTGATACATATTATTATTTAATAATTATTATTAATATATTATTGTTTAATAATTATATATTATTATATTATATAGTTAAATAATAAATTATATATATATATATTTAAGAATATAATGTGGGCAAATATATGGAAAGGGCCAATGAAAAAGACTTGTTTCATAAGTTTTTTGTGAGATAGCACCACTGACATGAATAGTGAAGAGACCTATTGAAAACGCGTCTCTAAGTTTGCCTTGTATTTCAGAACAGTGAGTTGCATTGTCAGCAAAGACTGGTATTTTAATATAATAGAAATAATTAAAAACTTGTTATTAAATAAATTTTCATGCATTATATTAGTATATAGACAGCCTGTGTATTTATTTTTCAAAAGAATTCTTCTAAACATTTTCTAATTTAAATCAATTATTTATATTTTTTAATTACTAGTTTTAACAAATGTCTGCAAATACAAAGAGAATTGCCTTCCTCGATAATATTTTTTATCCTTATTTTCCTTCTTTTTCAACAACAATACCCTGGAGTCTAAATTATCTTAATTAGATGCAATTAAAATAGATTGCTTTATCTGGTAATTAACAAACCTGGGATTTAGCAATAGGGCAATAAGCATAATGTTGTCTCTTCTCTGAGAAGATGCTACAATTTTTTACATTATTTATCTAAATCTCATTTACTATTAATCTCCCTGAATTTCAATCTATTCTTTAATTCTAATCCATATTTCAGTAAAAATACACACAGGATTGATCATAGACTCCTCTTTGTCCTCAAGTGAAAGTTGCATTGTACCAAATCATCTGCTTTAGGAGATGCTGTGTGAAAATACTAAATGCAGGTATGGCGCACAGACCCTGTATTTCATGAGTGGCTTGAATGTAAACAATATTCCAATGACTTGGATGGCAATTCAGGGGAGTAATCTGCCAGGAATCTATGCTAGCTCTTTTCAGTCTGGGTCTTACAGTTAGTACAACTTTCCGCATCCTTTCAGTCCACATCAGGGTTCATGTGATTGGTCTCATATGGGCCGCACTGGACCTGAGGCCTCCAGCGACAGCAGCACCCCAGCGGGGCCAATGAAAAATGACCTCAGCAGTATGTTAAGAATTTTATACCTCATAACTTTCTCTCCTATCTCTCCATTTGTGTTTCCTCATAGAACTTTCTCTGATTTGATTTATTCTATTTATGCTGAAAATAGTTGAGCATTTTTTTTTTTTTTTTTTTTTTCTTTTTTTTTTTTTTTGCTTAGCGAAATAAGTTGAGCATTTTTTAAAGCATATGATGAAATGCTTGCCTTGAAGTCATTTATTGACTTTCTAGTGAAATAATGCTTACATGCACATAGCCCTCAGGGAATAGCGCAGTCTTTTCACTGATCTTGCCACCTCTCTCTCTTTGCCTGAATCCCTTCTTCAGTCTTTCCGCAAAATTTATCTCCTTAAATACACCTTTCTTACTGTCATTCCTCTCTTCAAAAACCTTCAGTCATTCTGCAGTGCCTAGAACGGTTACTCTCCAGAGTGTTCCAGGGATTATAAATCCGAGTAGACGCCACACACTGCATAGTACAGTAAATAAATATCTTGCACTAAGAGCTACTAAGGGCTACACATTTTCCAAGTGTGTATTGCTGTTAATTAAATACTAATCTCAAATGCTATTCAACTTTTACGTTTCAGAGATTATACCTATTTCTCAGTAATGCACTCCTATTTTTGAGCTTTCATTTTATGCCAGTCAGCTTTACATAGATTAATATCATTTATTTCTCTCTTTTTTAAACATTTTCTTTTTCTTTTTCTTTTTTTTTTTTTTTAAGATTTTCTTTTTTTTATTTGACAGACAGAGATCACAAGGAGGCGGAGAGACAGGCAGAGGGAGGGAGAGGAGGAAGCAGGCTCCCCTCTGAGCAGAGAGCCTGATGTGGGGCTCAATCCCAAGACTCTGAGATCATGACCTGAGCCAAAGGCAGAGGCTTAACCCACTGAGCCACCCAGGCGCTCCAATATCATTTCTTTTCTTTTTTTTTTTTTAAGATTTTATTTATTTATTTGACAGACAGAGATCACAAGTAGGCAGAGAGGCAGTCAGAGAGAGACAGAGAAGCAGGCTCCTCACGGAGCAGAGAGCCTGATGTGGGGCTCCATCCCAGGACCCTGAGATCATGACCTGAGCCGAAGGCAGAGGCTTAACCCACTGAGCCCCCCAGGTGCCCCATATCATTTATTTATAGCACACATGCGCACACTCACCTACAAAAGCAGGGAGAAGGAGTCATATAATTGCTGCCTTCTCTCTGCAGCTGAGAAGTTGTACTTAAAAGATGTTAACATCATGTACAGAGTCACATAAGTAAAGCCTTTTCGAAGTAGTAAATTAGGATTTTGAACTTATAATTTTCAACTCGGCTATGAATACTGGTAATCATATACCTAGTCCAAGTAATATTGTATGGGAGTCCATGAAGATTTTTGTTATTTAAAGAAGTCTCAGGCCCCAAAGTTTAGAAGCCAACATTGTAGACAGCTAAGTGCTTAGCAGTGTATTGAGCATTGCGCTACAAGCATTTCTTAAATTGAGTTCCAAATAGTTCCATTTCAATGAGTAAAGATGCATAAAGGGTTGTTTTGTGGCCATTGCTTACGTGGGGAAGAGAAGGCAGTGTACTATGAGGATGCCACTGGAATTCTAAATTTCAGGAAAAATGCAATTGCACTTCCTCAAGTATTTCCAGGTATTACTTATTTGCTCACATCTCTAGGGAAATCACGATTAACTCTTTAAATGTTAAAAACAGATGTATGGGTAATTCGAAAAACTAGCCCTAGTCACTAGGTAACTGTGTAACTATGGAGATTGTTGTACCTCACATCTCATGTATGAAATAAGAATAATAATTTATCATCAAGTATTGTTAATGAGGATTAGTATACATAAATACCTAACATCAGCTAATTCTAGTAATATTAATATGCTTATTATTTCATGCAAGTATCCAAAAGTAATTTTATAAATATTGATTAAGATTTCTCCATATTTTATTTTATTTATTTATTTTTAAAGATTTTATTTATTTATTTGACACAGAGATCACAAGTAGAGAGGTAGTCAGAGAGAGAGAGAGAGGGAAGCAGGTTCCCTGCTGAGCAGAGAGCCTGATGCAGGACTCGATCCCAGGACCCTGAGATCATGACCTGAGCCAAAGGCAGCGGCTTAACCCACTGATCCACCCAGGCTCCCTTCTCAATATATTTTATACATAACATCACAGTGTCCAGTTTTTAAAAAAGTGATAGTATTTTGTAGTCATGAATTTAAATAGAAATTAACAATTTGATTACTTTTGAAGTATTTTGTACATTGATATACTAGCAATGTTTTTATGAAGACAATTTTAAATTATTTGTAAAATTAAATGCCAAAATACTTATTCTATTTTAAAGTAAAATTATTAAATATTGAGTTCCTACAATGACTATATAAATAATAGATATAAAGTCCTTTACACTAAGCTAGTTGGCATTAGATATATTCATTTCAATCACAAATGATGTTAAATGTCAGATGGAAAAGGACTTCTCAAAAATATTTGTTAATAAAGATAAAAACAATACATGCTTAAGTGACCCAAAGTAAAGTTTCTCTTTTAGCTATGAATTCAATGTCACCACCGGTTTTCCTGTTTCATTTGTCTTACTGCCTGAAGTCTTTTGACTTTTAGTGATGGAAATCAAACCCTATTGGACATGACAACCAACCTGATAAGAGCATAAATCAATCTAGAAAATTTGAAAAAAGCTTGACATTTTTGGTGTTTAATTGAGTGATCTATGGTTTGGATTATTTTTCTTTTTGCTTCAAAACAATTTCTGCCCACCCATATTTGTTGAATGTTTTTGAGTAAACCTATAATATTTTTTTTTCTTAAGCAAACACACTTAAAAAGCTTGTTGTTTCAATGTTTTTTTTCTTTTTGCTTCAAAACAATTTCTGCCCACCCATATTTGTTGAATGTTTTTGAGTAAACCTATAATATTTTTTTTTCTTAAGCAAACACACTTAAAAAGCTTGTTGTTTCAATGTTTATAGGGTACAGGTTGCTTATATTGAAATCTCTTAATGCTTAAATAAAAGTAGATGGTCGATCCCATTCTCTAATTAATAACAGGGCTTTGAATCAGAGGGAAAATGCCACCCACATATACTATTATCTTTTGCCCGCAGCTTAATCACTCACTTGCTTTGTCTTTCTTGATTGATTTGTCATTTGGTGGCAGCTGAGCTGTATGTTTGAAGATCTTTTGTATAGATTTAATCAGGAGATGGAAATCAACATCTTTGATTGACACTAATAATTTATAATCGTTTCCTCAAGCTAGAGCAGCTGCATCTCTTTACACTTCTGTGAGTGTGGAGAAGCCCTTTACATTACTTTTTCCTTTTAATTTCTGATCATTCAGGTAGGATGTCATGGGGAAATAACTGTTGATTTGAAATAACGTATATTGCGCTGTGGTTTTTTTTTTTAAGTCAGAGAAAAATCATTTCTCCATTTGTATATAATAATATCTTAAATAATTTCATTAAAATGTTTAAAGTAAAATTCAGAAAGATGGTATTGAGATGCACATTGCTAAAGAAGGCTTGCCTGAATAATATGAATGTAATACAATTTTAAACTATTCTAAAAACAATAAAAGAACATCCCTTATGATAGAGTTTCTTTGATTAAGGCTAGTTTTATTTAATTTGCCTTTTTAAAAAAGATTTTATTTATTTATTTGTGAGAGAGAGAGCCAAGTGAGAGAGAGAGCCTGAGTAGTGGGGAGGGGCAGAGGAAGAAGGGGAAGCAGGCTCCCTGCGGATCAGGGAGCTTGATCTGGGCCTTGATTCCAGGACCTTGGGGTCAGGACCTGAGCTGAAGGCAGATGCTTAACCAACTGACTGAGCCACCCAGGCGCCCCTTAATTTGCTTTTTTAATAAGATGCAGGGATAATATAGACATGCATTTCCTCCCTAAACTTGCAAAAATATCAGAATCTGATACC
This sequence comes from Mustela nigripes, assembly GCF_022355385.1. Classification (NCBI taxonomy): domain Eukaryota; kingdom Metazoa; phylum Chordata; class Mammalia; order Carnivora; family Mustelidae; genus Mustela; species Mustela nigripes. The sequence continues at coordinate 185,892,927 of NC_081558.1, forward strand.
AGGTGTAATGAGACTTTCTACTAGTTGCTTTGGTATCTTCAGGATTTTTTTCTGATTAGTTATTATCAAGTCATCTTTATTTGTTCACTCTCTTAAATACAGACTTATGAAAAAAAATCGACTTATGTTTGTAAATTTTACAAGAAATATATTTTATTGTATACTTGAACTGTATTAGATTAGTACAAGTGTATCTGCCCCTACAGAGAAGTACATATACCTGTATATACTGCATATATTTTTATAACTAATTACACATTTGAAGCCATTGACATTTAAATTTACTACCTGAGAAACCAGGAGAGGAAATTTTGTGAAAATGTCCTGCCAAACTTTCCTCCAAACCAAGCTTTCCTCCAAACCTTTTGATGATCTGGGGGAGTGGGGGAGGAAAATTCACATCAAATTTTATTTTTAAAATAAACTAATCTCTTCCTAAAGAACATCTAGTGTTCTGCTCCTTAGGGATCAAGTGCATGTCTGATTTATTTTTGTCTCTTTGGCATAACATAACACCATGTTCTGAGCACTGCAAATGGGAAATAAATATTTGCTTAACAAATGATGGCATAAATAAATCAGTAACTACATGAAGGTAGTGATCCTTCAAGATTCCTCCAGAGTTACGTGGTAGCAAAATGACTGAAATCATTAGAAAGTCTACTGTAATAAAGAAAATATTATCTGAGTGAATCATTTATTTGTCAGATCATAGAACTTGTCTCCCCAAATATAATCTAGGAGGAAAGGTATTATTGAAGTATTCTTATTTTTCATATTTATTGGTTATTTGAAGATATCAGTAGACATATGCTGCATGTTCTCCCTCATATGGAAATTTAGTAGTTTTTGGTATTAAAGAGCTAGATGAGGGGTGCTTGGCTGGCTCAGTCAATAGAGCCTGAAACTTTTGATCTCGAGGTTGTGAGCTTGAGCCCTACCTTGGCTGTAGAGATTACTTAAAAATAAAATCCTTTTGGGGCGCCTGGGTGGCTCAGTGGGTTAAGCCTCTGCCTTCAGCTCAGGTCATAATCTCAGGGTCCTGGGGTTGAGCCCCACACCAGGTACTTCCCTTGTCAGGGAGCCAGCATCCACCCCACCCCCCCGCCTGATTCTCTGCCTACTTGTGATCTCTATGTCAAATAAATAAATAAAATCTTTAAAAAAAATCCTTTTTTTTAAAGTATTAGATTATTATCTTTTGAGCAATCATGGGACATGAAGTTTTGGTATGCATGGGAGTTTATTACCTGTGTTATCTGAATGCTTATTCAGATTACTGAATTACTTATACTTTAAGATAGAAAAATATATTAAAAAACATAGGCCATATTTTTATAGTAATCCATATATTTTTCTATTATAAATTTATAATAAATTTTAATATATATCATTCTATTATATATAAATATATATTATTATTATACATTTTATTATAAATTTTATAATAAAACAGTTTTAGTTAAAGCATTATAGATTCTATGAGACAGAATTTCAGAATATTTTCAGTGCCCTTTCTAGGTCTCCATCTGTATTTTTCATCTAGATATGCTTTATTCTTTCAAAATAGCATTTTCACCCAAGAGGCAAAGAAAGTCTGAGTTTGTGTTTAGTTCACAGAATTGCCTTAATTTCATCAAATGTTTGGACTTATGAAAATTACACTTAGGTCCCCAGGCATCTCTTTCACAGGGACTTGGGATGGCATCTTTAAGCTCTTTGTGGAAAATCAATAGCTTTTGCAGTTTCATGCCCAAATTCAGAATAATCGTTATTTCACACATAGAGGATGTTTGAGAAGGTTCGGTTGATACCGTGAAGATATATAGTAAAAACAGAAAAGTAAAATGAAACAACTCATGAAAGTATGGAGGTAAATTATATTGATCACTCCATCAATTACTATGAAACATTCAGTTGTAAGAAATAACACTGAGATTTCCTATGTCTCCTTTATGCAGTTTTGACCAATGGTACCATCCTGCACTATTGTAGTACAATATTACAATATTGATACTGACATTGATATAATGCAAATACAGGATAGTCCCATCCCCACAAGGATCCCCATAAGGATATGCCAGTTTCACGGGCATATCCATCTCCTCATCTCTAATGCTTGGCCACCACTGACATTTTTTTCTCCCTTTCTAAAATTATTTCATTTTGACAATGTTAAATTTTGATAATGATAAATTAAATCATACGGTAAATAACTTTTGGGATTGACTTTTTCCCTTAAGTATAATTCCCCAGATATTCATCTAAGTTTTTGCATGTATCAGAGTTTGTTCTTTTTTATTGCTAATTATGGTATGGATATATCACAGTTAATAAATCATGCATCCATTGATGGACATCTGAATTGTTTTCATATATTGGCTATTATGAATAAAGGTCTCTCTTCTTGCATTCCTAAGGGTTATTAGACTACTTGGGGGAATTCTGTCTTTATAGTTACATAGTCTCTTTATTAGTTGTTCTTTGGATTGCACTCTACACAAGCCATTAATCACAATCAACATTCTATCACTTGGCATGAAATGTGGATTCTAACTTCCATTTATGTCTATTTATTCTTTCCAACAATTATCTTTTGTATTGGGCAGTGTTATAATTTTTGTCACAGTAATCACATATTTTTTTAGGAAAGAATGAAGGGAATAAGTCTACTGTAATTACCAATAGTTCTGCTTGTTCAGTTACGTTTTCTTTTTATCTGATCCTCCAGTACTCCTTCTTTTGTCATTTTCTTTCAGTTTTAAGAACTCACATTAGTCATTCTTCAAGGGTAGGTCAACTAATGACAAATCCTTTTAGTCTCCTTCACCTGAGGATGTCATTCTTCCCCTTGAAACTTCCTGAAGGATTGTTTCACCAGCTATAGAATCTGAGATTGATAGTTTTTTCCTAATCAATGCTGAAAAATATTATGCCACTTTCTTCTGGCTTTAAATGAGAAATCTGCTGTCTTTAAAATTGATTTTCCCCTATATGTAATGTTCCATTTCTCTCTGGCTGCTTTCTTTTTGTTTTTCATTGTTTTTTGTTTTCAGAAGTTTAAATATGATATTTCTTGGTTTATATTTTCTGGGTTAATTTTGTTTTAGATTTGCTTACCTTGTTGCATATATGAGATTTATATGTTTCACCAAATTGAGGTACTTAGCTTCCTTCATTCCCTCCTTCCTTCTGTTTGTTCTTTCTTTCTTCCTTTCTTCATTCCTTTCTTCCTTGGATACTCTGGTATCCAATTCTCTTTCTCCTTTCCTTCCAGAATTCTTATGGCATGAATGTTGGAAATTTTTATCATCCTGTAGGTCTTTAAGTCTCTCCTATTTTTTTAAGTCTATTTTTAATCTGTTGTTCAGATTGGATAAATGCTATTGATCTATTCAAAAGTTCATTGATTTTCATCCTCGGGCATTTCCACTCTATTAAGCCCATATAGCACATTAAAAAAAAATCTGTATTTTGGGGTGCCTGGGTGGCTCAGTGGGTTAAGCCTCTGCCTTCAGCTCAGGTCATGATCTCAGGGTCCTGGGATCAAGCCCCACATCGAGCTCTCTGCTCAGCAGGGAGCACGCTTCCCCTTCCTCCTCTGCCTGCCTCTCTGCCTATTTATGAGCTATCTCTCTCTGTCAAATAAATAAATAAAATCTTTTAAAAATCTGTATTTTTCAGTCCTATATGTTAAATTTTGTTTCTTTTTATAATTTATATTTCTTTGTTAAGGTTTTTGTTTATTTATCTCAGGAGAATTTTTAATTGGTTGTTGAAATGTTTTTATAATGGATACTTTAAAACCCCAGTCAGCTAATTCCATTTCTGGGGTTCAGTTGATTATCTTATCCAACTTCAGTCAATTTTCTTTTTTTACTCAAGTTGTGATTTTCATGGTGCTTGGTATAACAGATAATCTGGAACTGTATCCTGACATTTTGATTATTACGTTAGAGGCATCTTATTTAATTTAAATTTTTTTTTAATTCTTATTTTTTAGCAAGCTGTTAACCTATTTATCATGCAGATCCTGGGCCACTCTTGAGGATCTGTGATTCCTTTGACAATCTAATTTTCAGGATTTAGTAATGCTATTTTAGTCTGTATGGTTTATCTCCTGCAGATGGGGTTTTCACTGCTTTCTGCACTGGGGGGACAGATGTAGAGAGGGTCTTGTTTCCCCAGCTAACTCAGTAAGAGATTATGCTACAGTAAATGCCCCTGTTCCAGGAAGCATCTTCTTGTGCCTCTGCTTGGAAGGAGCCTGACACTCTATTCTTACCCAGACAATGAGGGAAACCAGCAAGTGGATCCCAGAAGAGCTCTTCATCTTCATGGGATGGAGAGACTCTTGTCCAACCCAGAGACAGAAATGGAATTTTGTTCTATATTTGAATCTCTAGAATCTAACACTTTTTAAGTTATAAGTTATTACTAATCTTACTCATGTTCCTTGTTTCCTTATTTGTGTTTAGAAGTTTTGTTTTCTGTATGACAGAGAGAGAAGGAGGGAGAAGTTACCTGGAGTTGAAAGTAAGATGAGGAGAGAATTTTTCTGTAGAAAGTTTATCTACAGGGGTGCCTGGGTGGCTCAGGGGGTTAAACCTCTGCCTTCAGCTCAGATCATGATCTCAGGGTCCTGGGATCCAGCCCTGCATCAGGCTCTCTGCTCAGTGGGGAGTCTGCTCCCCGCCACCACCCTCTGCCTGCATCTCTGCCTACTTGTGATCTGTCTAATAAATAAATAAAATATTTTTTAAAAAGTTTACATAATAAACGGGCATGAATTTATTAGTTTTCTCTTTGCAGAGGAGGAGGAAATGTCTTCATTCAAGAGGATTAGAATATGAAGCTGGTGGGGCAGCAGGATAGCAGACTTGGACTAATAGAAATTCTCTGGATTACAAGGGAAGCAAAAGGAGTGAAGGACTCAAAGAAGCAGAGATGACTAAAGAGGAAATAAAGAATAGGATATACCATTTAAAAATTTTTAAGCCTCTATGTGCCTACCTGGCCCCTTTAACCTCTTCGTGCTACTCACTATGGAGCAATGAATCACTTTCAGAAGACAGTCCCAGTTGTCTGGGATTCTGTGACTCCTGCTTTGGGAAATGCAATCTGATTACTGTTCCTGAAATAATTATAACTTAAATAAAATGTTTCCCCTTAAAGTAATTTTTGTGTATTTTGTGATCATTTACATAATCCATTCCCATTCTAGTCATTTCAGCTGTCTCCTATGGGAAACATTCAAATGGTAATTCTCTTGTAAACTCAGAAATGTAGACTGATCACATCACATCTCCCCACTCAGGAAAGCCCTTGTCTTCCCCTCTTAGTTTCTTGCATACAATTTTGTGTTGCTTTTGTTTCAGTTCCACATTCCCTTCTTATGCCCTATTACATCTTTTTGGGTGAAATAAGCATAAATGTCAGTCTAATATTTTTTGCACAGCTTTTTCCTTCTTTGGGCTGTAGGACACATTCCCTAACCTACTGAAATGTGAGTCAATGGGCTGTTTTGATAGATAGTTTGGAATTCTAGTTCTATTATTGTGTTTGCCATAGATTGTATGGTAGGCATTATGTTAACATGTCTTCCCCTAATGTATTTGCCCTGTGTAATCCCTGAAACTGTGAATGTGGTGCATTTTGCTCTCATGATTAGGTTGTTATGGCTTACTTGACTTTAAGAAAGGGAGATTATCTGAGTGGACTGGACTTAATTACATAAAACTTTTAAGAGCAAAGAGACTTTCCTCTGCTGGTTGCAGAAAGAAGTCAGAGAGCTTGAAAGACACATCCTCCATTTGCTGAGGTGAAGAAGGCCCTGTGCAAGGACCTGATTGAGGAACTGAAAACAGTCTCGGGCTCACAGCTCTAAGACAATAGGGACATCCAGCCTGCAGCTGCAAGGAAATGGTTTCTGCCAACAGCCTGAAGGAGATTTCTTAGTTCAGTTTCTATCATGTGACCTGATGAAAATAAGAAGAAAGGACGAACATGGTTGAGGCAGCACTGTGAAAATGTGCTATATTCTTTCCCGTGGAAAAGCAGGTTTCTCTAACTATCCTGTATGAAAAAGATGGAAAGGAAGCTGTTAATAAATGCCAATATAAACAAACAAACAAACAAAACCGTTGTCCTTGAGTTTGCTAAAATTTCTTTCTCTACTATGGAAGTTACCCTCTAAGATGGCCACTCAGTTATTCCTGACTTCTGATATTCACTGTTTTGTAGAAACAGTGTAAAAAATGTAAAAAATGAGCTGAACTTATTGACTGTCTTCTAAGGAATACAACTAGAAGTACCAGGATTTCATTTCTAAGGTCACGCCTAAAATGACAGTGACTTTTGTACTGAGTTCTTTTTCTCTTGCTCTCTCCTCTCTCTTTTTCTCATCATTAATGGCGAGAGCAGCACTACTGTGAGTGGTCCTATGCAGAGACCCATGTGGAATACTGAGGGCTCAAACCAATAGCCCAGAAGTTACTAAAGCCTGTATGTGGTCGTAGGAGTGAGCTCGGAAGTGAATCTTTTGGCTGCAATGAAATCTTGAGATGACTGCTTCCCTGGTAAACAGTTTCACACCAATCCCATGAGAGATCCTGAGTGAGAGATACAAAATAAGTTGTTCCTAGAACAACTAATTGTTGACCCACAGAAAACAATATAGGAAATGTTTGTTTTAAGCTGCTAAATTTGGAGTGATTTCTTATACAACAAAAAAAATCAATATAAGGAAAATTATCATATCTGAAGAAATGACTGTTGTTCTCTTAGGTAACTTCTACCCATTCTCCTTGGTTACTAGCTAACCCAGGTTATGATACAAGAATACTGCAATTATCATTTCTCTTATTGTTTTATGTATATTTTTTTCCAGGGGCATAATTGTTGAAATACAGTTTATGGCAGGTAGTGTGAACTTAGCATTTATCTATGCTAAAATTACTGATCATAAAATATAGTAGTTTAACAAATGTAGTAGATTTTTTTTAACTAAATAGTCTGGAAGTTAATACTTCTGTTTGGCAGGTCCACTCAAATTCACAAAGACTTTTAGAGTCCCAGTTTTATCTCATCGCATCACCCAACAACCTCCTAGCATGTGGATATTGTTTTCCATAAACAAGTCTGTGTGCACCCACAAATGGAAAACAAAAAGAAAGAAGAGCACTCATGTGTTATGGTCAAGACGCAGATACATTATATAAAGGAAGCTGGAAACTATGGTCCTTGATAGATGTTTGCCCATAATTCAAATATAATTATTTGAGAGTGGGAAAACAGGTACTGAAGAACAATCGGTAGTCTTCCAGAGATTCTATAGAGTTTTGCATTTTTCACAGTCTGCATTTTGGATATATTTCCATTCAGAAGAACCAATTAAATATAGGCAAAAGAGATATCCATAATTTAATCATTTATGTAGAAGTGGCAATATTTTTCACTGATTCATTATATACATATCAATAGTATTCTATTGAAATAACAGTATTCCTTAGAGTATATGTTAGCAGTTGGATGGATTGCTTTCTTTTGTCCTACATTGATAGTTCTCCTTATATAATCATAGGAGTCTTATCACAGTGTCTGAGAATAACTGTAGTAAGCTCAGAAAACTACAGGACAAAAGTCCTCCCAAGGGAGAACTACCCTCCTCTTTTAACTTGGATTACTTAGGATCCAGGGATACGACTTCATTTCTCTTCTTGGATACCTAGTGAGAAAATTCTGGTCTTCTCGTCATTTATAGAATTATGGTTATCTACTGCTATAGAACAAGCAAACTCAAGCTTTGTGGCTTAAAAATAACAATGTAATGCAGACACACTTTGTTTTATTGCCTTTCGCTTTTTTGTGCTTTGCAGAGGTTTTTGCTTGTTTTTTTTTTTTTTTTTTTTTTACAAATTAACATTCTATGGCAAACCTGCCTTGGGCAGGTCTATTGGTGCCATTTTTCCAACAGCATTTGCTTGCTTCATATCTCTGTGTGTAGCATCTTGGTAATTCTCACAATATTTTGAACTTAAACAAATTATTTATACAGCCATTTATGATCAGTGATTATGACTCACTGAAAACTCAGATGACAGGAATTTTTAGGAATGAAGTATTTTTAGTTAAGGAATGTACTTTTTTTAGACATAGTGTTATTTCACACTTAATATAATATAGTATAGTTGTCAACAGAGTTTTTCTATACACTGGGAAACCCCAAAATTAATGTGATTCACTTTATTGTGATACTCACTTTATTGTGGTGGTTAGAAACCCCTAACCTGCAACATCTCTGAGGTATGCTTTTATTATCTTTCATTTTTCTGGGCACTGACTGAACTCAATACAACATCTCTTTCTTATGGTGTTTGCTGCAAGATGATGTATAATGTGTTTGCTGAAAGATGGTGACTAAAGCTGCATCTGAAGGTTCTACCTTGCTGGGTAGAAAGATAGCTTGAGCACTAACATAGATGTCTTGTTCCTCAGATGATAGGTCAGATGGAATAGTACTCCTCCACAGAGATAGCAGGAGTCTATTCCCTAGCTGTCTCTGCAATATGTAAATATATGAGAAAAGGGGCCTTGCAGATGTGATTATCTTGTGATGAAATATTCTGGACGACCTGGGTGGATTTGATGTAATCACAGAAGTCCTTAAAAGGGGGATGCAAGAGTGTAGAGAAAAAACAGAGATGTGACAAGGAAACAAATCAAAGTCTTGTGAGAAAATGGCCAGAAGCCAAGGAATGCACGTGGCCTTTAGATACCATAGGATTCAAGGTAACAGATTTTCCCCTCAGAGATTGCAGAAGGAGCTAAACCTATCCACATCTTGAGTTTAAGTCACTGTTACTAATTTTTATTTTGACCGTAAAAACGGTAAGATAATAAATCATGTTGTTTCAAGCCACTTAGTTTGTGGTAAATTGTTACAGGAGCAATAAGAAACTAACGTCAATGTAATAAATGGATAATTAAAGGTTGGCTAGATCTCTGTCTTCCTCAATGAAGCCTTTCCAGGTGGCAATCTTGGGTTCTCTTGCAGAACACAGTTCTCAGGTTAGTAGAACTCCTTACCCTGCAGTTAGCTACCCTCAGAATGTGTGTTCTCAAATAGGAAACAGAAATTCCTTTCACTTTAAATACTAGAACTGAAAGGAACAGATCATTTCTGACACTTTCTACTAGTTAAATAACCCCACATCCAGACCAGATTCAGCTCTTGGTGGACAGTGTAACCAAAAATGTCTGTTGATCTTTAATCTACCCTTGGGACATATGTTATATTTATAACAAATTCAAAATATACTCACTCCCCTCTTAAAATTCTCAAAATTCATCCCATTATGGAATCAAGTATAGTTCTTAGTTTTAAGAACATATAAATAAGCTCCAGATGAGAATAAGAATCTTTGGGTGCAATTGCTTGGATTTGGAATCTTGAGAATTATTCCTATTGACCTGAAGACTTTTTGAACTAAGGGACAATTATCTGTCTTCCTCACACTTGACATACAAAGGGGACAGTCATAGGATAAGAGTAGTTGACACATGTTCCAAATTAAGGAGAGGAGCAATCAGGGGTCCAGCAATTCTGAAATAAGTTGATCATGTCATTAATCCCTTGATTAGAGCCTGTTCCTGCTCTATAGGAGGGGTTTTCTGTTGGTCTTAACTCTACCTGCTAAGAGCTTGGCTCTATTCTTTGAGTCATTTACTTTTGCATAATCAAGTCTTTCCTTTAGCCCTTTCCTTCCTTCTCTCCCCTTCCTTCCTTCCTTTTTTGTTTCGTTTTTAAGATGATGAGTCTTGGGAGCCTGCTCCCTGTCCATAAAAAGTTGGGGGTCTAAATATCTCCTTACACTTTGCACTCTCTTTTCCTTTCAGTCTAAGTGGATAAAATTACTTTAAAAACCTTTAGGCTTTAACTTAACCCACTTTACTACACCTCAACAATTCTCTTCTAAACTTTGAGCTAAGAGTCAGCGCATGTAAAGGACTATGTTTAGCTGAGAGGATTTATGAACCACATCATTACATGTTCCTGAGGGTTTCACAGAAGGTCTCAGAGCCTCTCTTGAAAATATGACTAGTGTCCTGAAATAATTCATTGCCCTTGGGGAAATTTCTTACTTTCAGAGTATATTCCTGGGAGAGATTTGGGATGAGAAAATGTTTCATTTTTGAAAACTGCAAATCCTGCCTCAAAAAGTTTCTTCTAGATTCTACTTGAGACTGAACAGTCCCTTCTTTAATTTTTTTTTCTCTATCTAGACATGATCACGTAGAGCTAGAAGAAATTAAATGGCCCTTATAAAGTTCTGCCTGGAAATATCTGTAGCCAAATCCACAAATCCAACAAAAATATATTATATTCCATAGCAAACATGGGGATATTGCCTATCATTTCCACTTAAAAGCACCTTCCTGGGGCACCTGGGTGGCTCAGTGGGTTAAGTCTCTGCCTTCAGCTTGGGTTGTGATCCCAGGGTCCTGGGATTGAGCCCTGCATCGGGCTCTCTGCTCAGCAGGAAGCCTGCTTCCTCCTCTCTCTGCCTGCTTCTCTGCCTACTTGTGATCTCTGTCTGTCCAATGAATAAATAAAATATTTAAAAAAAAAAAAAAGCACCTTCCTTTTTTTTTTTTAAAGTTTTATTTATTTTAGAGAGAAAGAGTTAGCATGAGTGGGGAGGGACAAGGGGGCAGGGAGAGGAATGGGGAGAAAGAATCTGAAGCTGATTGCATTGAGCATGGGGCTAGATACAGGATTAATCCCAGGACAGTGACATCATGACCTGAGCCGAAAACAAGAATTGGGCGCTTAGCTGACAGAGTCACGCAGGTGCCCGAAAAGCACATTTCTTTTAAAAAACAAGCATGGGGGCCCCTGGGTGGCTCAGTGGGTTAAGCCTCTGCCTTCAGCTCCGGTCATGATCTCAGGGTCTTGGGATCGAGCCCTCTGTCGGGCTCTCTGCTCAGCAGGGAGCCTGCTTCTCTCTCTCTCTCTCTCTCTCTCTGCCTACTTGTGATCTCTCTGTCAAATGAATGAATAAAATCTTAAAAAAAAATAAAAAAACAAGCATCATAATAAATTCCTACCTGTCATTTCAGGTAGGTACTGTCATTAACAGTCGCTTGAAGGCCGTTCTGATATCTGCCTGCTGCCCAATCTTAAATCAATCAATACCACATTTTTATTTTCTTTTACAAAAATTTTCTTTTTAAAAATTTTTTTAAATTTTCTTTTACAAAAATTTTATGGCATCAGTTTGCATTCACAAACTGATTTTGTGATTTATATGAAATATATATGTGATCTTCTGCCATTTTCCTCAGAGATACTAAACTGCTTGGAGTTTCCTAAATGATGAGAATGATACACAATGTCTTTTATAATGTTAATGGATTGCTTTTTGGAAAATCCCTAAATTACCTTGGGATGGGGACTAGTTGCCTGGGGAACCAAATCTGTGACCGGAGGATTAAAACTTTCAATCCCACCTCCCTAGCCTCTGGGAGGGGAGAGAGGCTAGGGGTTGAATCCCTTGCTAATGGCTACTGATTTAATCAATTACGGCTGTGTAATGAACCCTCCATAATAAACTGAAAGGATGGGATTCTGAGAGCTTCTAGGTTGGTGAACAAGTGGAGATTTGGGAGAGTGGCACACTCAGAGAGCACGGGAACTCCATATCCCTTTCCCTATGTGTCTTTTTCACCTGGCTGGTTTTGAATTTTATCCCCTTATAATAAACTGGCAATCTATTAAGAAAAAGGTTTCACTGACTTTGAGCCACTCTAGCAAATTAACTAAACCCAAGGAAAGGATCAATGGAATTTTTGATTTATAGCCAGTTCATCAGAAGCATAAGCAACAATCTGCCCCCTCAACTGATATGTGTGTGAGGGGTACAGCCTTGTAAGACTGTGAGATCTGATGCTATCTCCAGGTAGATAGTGTCAAATTTGAGATGAATGATAGGACACCCAGCTGGTGTCAGAGAATAGTTTGCTGATGTGGGGTGGGCAGGAGGTAGGGGGGAGGGTTGTAATTGCTGTAACAGAATTTTACAAATAATTTTTTATGATTATTTACCACTAGGTAATGACCTCCCCAAATTTAGTGGCTCAAACAACAATTTATTATTCTCTCTCATACTTTTTTAAAGATTTTATTTATTTATTTGATGCAGAGAGAGATCACATGTAGGCAGAGCAGCAGGCAGAGAGAGGGGGAAGCAGGCTCCCCACAGAGAGCAGAGAGCCCGATGCGGGGCTCTATGTGGGGTTTGATGCGGGGCTCGATCCCAGGACCCTGAGATCATGACCTGAGCCGAAGGCAGAGGCTTAACCCGCTGAGCCACACAAGCACCCCCTCTCTCATATTTCTGATTGTTCATTTGTTCAGCTGAATGCTTCATGCCATGTTAGTGATACTGTCAGAGCTGGATTAACAAGATGTGGTCTTTACTTACATGCCTCAAACCTTCGATTAGAAGTCTAGAACATCTGAGATAATGTCTCTCCCTCTTTCTGCCTATCTCTCCCTCCCTCCCTCATTCTCTGCCTCTTTCCTTCTCTCCTGTGGTCTCTGCTGGTGGCTGGTTTAGGCTTTCTGACAGCATGCTAGTTTCTGGGTATTTAAATTTCTTCTAAGCTGGCTTTCCCAGAACATGCATGTCAAAACAGAAGAATCAGAGGCATCCGGTCTCCTTATAAATTGCTATGGTGTCACTTCTACATGTTCCACTGCTTAAACAATCACAGGGCCACTCCACACTGAAGGGAAAGGGGAATAAACCTCCTATCTTGATGGGAAAAGTGGCAGAATTTGTACCAGTTTTAAGCTAGGACCTGAAATTTTCATCCTTTTTCCTGAGAAAGTTCTCATGGACAGACAAGGATTAAATTCTACTCCTTCAACTAGCATTTGCGTTTGTGGACCTTTCTCTCTCAAAAAAGATTTTATTTCTTTCCTTGAGAGAGTGAGAGGAGAGCACAGCAGGAGAGGAAGGAACAGACTCCTCTGCTGAGCAGAGAACCAGGATGTGGCACTCAATCCCAAGACCCCAGGATCATGACCGAAGCCGAAGGCAGATGCTTAACTGGCTGAGCCACCCAGGAGCCCCTGTACCTTTCTCTTATATCTCATTTATTAATTATTTAAGACCAGAGTAGACTATGTGAATAGGGATCGGACCATGACATCATTGCGGTTGAATTTTCTTTATTCACTGGTTTGTGATAATCCTGCAAGAACTTATTACACATTCTGCGTAAGTCTTCATAAGCCATTGGGTAACTCAACCCAGTTTAAATGTTTTTTCCAATCCCACATTGACCCACTTCTACGCAAAGGCCTGCTTTACCCTAATATTTCTCACTATTTTTATGCTCCAAGCTTCCCAGTTATAAATGAGTGCACTTAAAGGGATGTATAAGACCATAAAATAACTGGGTCTGAAACTGGGGAAAGGTCATGCCATTATCCATTTTATTTTTTTAAAGATTCATTTTAGTATATTTGCTACTTACGAGCATCAAAAAATTCAAAACATACCAAAAAATATATACAATGAAAGGTGTCGCATTTTTGTTCAGTCCAAGAAATTCCTGTTTTATGAAGAACAGAACTAATATTACCAATTTATTTTGTATTTTATTAGATATACATACACATATACACATAGACACACATAAGCGGTTAAATATGTATATAGATGTGAACATATATACATTTTGTGTATGTGTGCAAAGGCATGTGCATGCTGTTTGTGTATCTTTTATTAATAGTAGCGTACAGAATGTATGCTGTAGCACATTTTGTTTTTCCTTGATGACAATATTACTTGGAGATTGTTCTATATTAGTTTCAAGAGTTTTGTCATTCTGATTCATTTGATTGTTTCTTAGTTTACTTATAGCTTTGAGATATGATATTTTTTATCATAGTGAGTGACAGATTATTCAACCAGTTTTCTATTAATAGACATTTAAATTGCCTCAGATACTTTTTTATTAAAAACAATGTTACAATGAATAATCCTGTATATTCATAATCATTTTATAAATTTGAGTATAATCATAGGATATACAGTTTTGAGTCAAAAGATATGTATATTTATAATTTGGAAGTTATGTGAAAATTGCCTTTCATAAAGAAAATACCAATGCACACATTTAATATATTATAGTACCTATTACCTCAAGTTCTTGAATATATGGGATACTATCAAATATTTGATATTTATCTTCCTGATAGGTAAAATAAGTATGTCATTCTATTTTAATTTAGATTTATCATGTAAGTGACATTGAACATCTTCCATGTGATTAAAACACTAATATTTCATTTTCTATTATTCCATTTTGATCATTTGTTCATTTTTATTTGATTGTATTGGTCTTTTTCATATGAACTATTTAAGCTTTTTACATAGAAAAGACTTATACATAAAAGACTTTTACATAGAAAAGACTTATACTCTGTAATATCACTTAGGTTATGTAATATTTTATCTCATTTCTTATTTATCTTTTTATTTGAATATTTACCTGAGACTTTGTTTTAATATAGTCAGATTTCTCACTCTTTTTATGGTTTTAAAATTTTCTTTCATATTTTAACAGGTCACTTTTCCACGACATTAAATAAATCTCTCTCCTTTTTTTATTTTATTTTTTTTTTATTAGAGGGCATGAGCAGGGGTGGCAGTGGTGGAGGAGTGGATGAAGAGGGAGCAGCAGACTCCTCACTGAGTAGGGAGCCTAACACAGGACTGAGTGAGCCACACAGCCACCCCTTCTCTTATTTATATATATATATATATATATTTTAGACATTTTAATCTATGATAAAAGCTTGAATTTATTTTGGTATAGAGTATGACATCTGTAACTAATTTGTCCAGATATCTACCTAGTTATTAGTTATTAGTTATTGTATAGTCTATTTTCCTATGATTTTGAGGTGACACTTACCAAGTTGTGTGTGTGTGTGTGTGTGTGAGAGAGAGAGAGAGAGAGAGAGAAGGGAATTTCCCTAATCTCTGTTCTTTCTGAAATCAAGGTGTGCACAGGACCTTGCCCCTTCAGAAATTTGTTGGGGATCCTCCCTTGGCTCCTCCCAGGTTCTGGTGGTTCATGGGCACTCTTTCCCATTCCTTGCCTTGCCCCTGAGGAACTCCACCTCTGACTTTATTGTCACATGGAGTTCCCACTGTATGTCTCTGTCTTCCTATGGCCACAAGGCCATCTCTTTTATAAAGAAACCAGACATTTTGGATTAGAGGACTACTCCACTCTAGAATGACCTCATCTTAGCTATTTATATATGGCCCTATTTCGAAGATTTTATATCTAAGTGATCTCTACACCCAACATGGGGCTTGAACTCACAACCCAGACATGAAGAGTCATATATGCATCCAACTGGCCATCCAGGTGCCCTTAATGGCCTTATTTCTAAATAAAGCCACATTCTAAAGTACCAAGTGTTAGGATTTCAAAATAACTTTTTTGTTTGAAGGGAAAGATACAATTTAGTCTATAACAATTCCTGGAGATTGTCCCCCGCTGCCCTGCCCCCGGATGATATTCTTGGTCTTGTGCTCGATATCCTGACTCCACTGAACTTCTGTAATTTATGAATATATAGTTCTTGTATGATTCCTTAGGAAGTTTCTGTGACTAGTCTATCTATAAATCTGTGCTTACTATGAACTTTGAGCAATAACATGATTATATAACAGATGATTTGAATTATTCTAGAGAAAATAATTTATAAACACATTTATAGAAGCAATATATTTATATTTTACTATGTATATTTTATTATGTTTTCATATAAAACATCATTACCAAATTTTATTATATTACATAAGTGAGCATTTGGAAATATGAGTAATTTTTATTTTCTTTTTTTATACATAGACTATCCTGCAGTTACTCTTATGGCCCAACTCCTGCCATGAGGTATCCATGGTAAAGTACTGGCCAAATTCTTTTCTGGGTTGTTAGCCTCTACACCTACCTCTTATCCCTCTACCACATTTCCAACTCTACTGAATTTGCTAATTCTGTTCCAACATTTTCTACATCAATCCTGTATTTTATAATCACAATATACTAATGTCAAAAAAAGGAAACCACCATGAATCATCACTTGCTAAGTAGGAACTTATGTATAAATTCCTTTTTCTTCTACAGATAAATATCTATATTTGTTAATGATTACCAGTGCATCAGATTCTTGTGTTTTATAGATCATTAGATTAAAATGGTATCCCAAAGTTACCTTCTAATGGATCTAAACTTATTGTTGATCATGTCTTTGGTCAATACTATGACTCTCAAAAACTTATTGTTGATCATGTCTTTGGTCAATACTATGACTCTCAAATATATAGAAATGAGATGCTTTAATTATATTGGATTTTGTCATATAGATTATTTATTTGTTCATCTCAAGAAACATCTCAAGAAATCTCTTCTTAGTTGTATCAAACCCAGTGTAAAGAAGGAGTACCTTCAGACAACAGGATAATCAGCTTGGGTTTCACCAAAAGGAAACCACAGATCAAAATGTGGCACTGACATCTAAGTGTAGTCAGAGAAGAAAGACTCAGAATCTGCCAGACACATGTTCAGACAACCAGAGTTATTTATGAATAGCTCAGCAGGAAACCACCATCTGTATGAGATGATTTTCAGCACTCTCTGATTCTGTGTTTACAAATCAACATTGTGAAGAAAAATTCTGGCTTCAAAGTCTATTGATCTCAGAAATTAGAATCTCTTAATATCAAGCACAAGAAAACATATTATTAGAAAGCTCTATATCTTCTTCTGATATTCAAACCAAAAGTATTTTAAGATTACTTAAGTAAGTGAGGAAAAAAATGACACTTCTGAATCTGGATAATAATCAGTTTTGGAATCTGAAATATGGTTATGATGCCAGAGAAGTAAGGACACTCTGATGCATGGTGACCACATCAACAAATTGACCCGTTTGGTCCTTGGCAGCAGTAACTGGCCTTTCAAGCCACCATCTTTAACTTGTCATTTGCAAGCTGCAATGACATGCCATTTAATAACTTGGCATATTTAAATCAGTATAATCATTGAAAGGACAGAGACAGTAGTCTAAAATAAATGGAAATGATAGATGAGAATTAAACTCTGTTACTGGCTGATACTTGAATTTAAACTTGTAATTTTTAAGAGTTTGAAATACATAAGAAAGGTGTGCATAATTTAGTAGGAAAAGAAATATTGAGCTAATTTTTACCTATTTGAAAAGGACCAATTCGTTTTGTGTTACATTAACTGAAGTGGAAAATTAGCATGAGGTTATAAAAAGAAATTTAAAAAAACCTCATTGTGAACTAGAATGAAAGGAAAGGTAATTAATTGGTACACTTTCAACTGCTTCTAAGAAAGACAATGTGCTGAAGAAAAAAAGAGAATTAACACTGTGGAAAGTAATCTAAACAGCAAAGTTCAAAAGTACAGATTTTACTGAGAGCAATGCTTTAAATCATGTGATTTGAAACAATGCAGTGATCTTTAAGTTATGCAAATTTGGATATAGAATTTGATTTCCTTTCTTTAAAGTGTCTTTACAGATTCTGAAATAAATGTGCTTTAAGAGCACTTCTAAATTAAATAAAAGATCAATAGATAATATTGCACTGTCACTCCGGTGACAGGCAGTTCTACTTGATAAGCCACAGTTGTTATTCCCTTTGTTCTTGAGCTGTCAATAAAGTAACTCTTGATCACTGTAATGGCTAATTTTATGTTCAACATGTCTGAGCCACAGAGCCCAGAAATTTGGTCAAACACTATTCTGGGTGTTTCTGAGGTGCTTTTGGATGAGGCTTACATTGAAATAGGTGGACTTTGAGTAAAGTAGATTGTACGTGATAATGTGTGTGGACCTCATCCAATCAGCTGAAGGCCTGAATAGAACAAAAGACTGACCACTTTTGTTACCAAGCATACTTTATTAACATATAATGTATTATTTGTCCCAAGGGTACAGGTCTGTAAATCATCAGTTTTACACAATTCACAGCACTCACCATAGCACATACCCTTCCCAGTGTCCATCACCCAGCCACCCAATCCCTACCCTCCCCACTCCCCAGCAAGCCTCAGTTTGTTTCATGAGATTAAGAGTCTCTTATAGTTTGTCTCCCTCTCAATCCCATCCTATTTCATTTTTCCCTCCCTACCCCCCACAACCACTGGCCCTGCCTCTCAAATTCCTCTATTAGAGAGATCACATGATAATTAAGACTGCTCACTTTTGAACGAGAGAAGGTTCTCCAGCATGCTGCCTTTGTACTTAACTGCAACTCTTTCCTAAGTCTGCAGTCTATCAGCCACGCCCATGAGGTTTCAGATTTGCCAAGCCTCCACATTGCGTGAGCGAGTTCCCTAAAACATGTCAATATATAGATAGATAGATAGATAGATAGATATAAATATTGATATAGCTTGATATCATCTATTGGTGCTGTTTCTCTTGAGAATTCTGATTAATATAGTCATCCAAAATATTTTCCTTTATTGTCTTTTTTGATTGGCTTAGAATATTTGTTTAAGATGTTAGACTCAGAGGGGCGCCTGGGTGGCACAGTCAGTTAAGTGTCCAACTCTTTGATTTTTGCTCAGGTCATGATATCAGGTATGGGTGTGGAGCCTGTTGAAGATTCTCTCTCTCCCTCTGCCCTAATTCCCCCCACCCTGTCTCTCTCTCCCTAAGAAGGAAAGAAAGAAAAGAAAGGTACTAGACTCAGAATATTCAGAAATCTGAAGAGATTCTCACTTCTTGACTATCTTGTTGGAGGTCCACTGATCTTTGACACGTCATGATCCTTTCTGCAGTCAAATGCTCTACCCCTGACACGTCATGATCCTTTCTGATTACGGCCTTTAAAATTGCAGGATAAGTGGGGTGCCTGGGTGGCTCAGTGGGTTAAAGCCTCTGCCTTCAGCTCAGGTCATGACTCCAGGGTCCTGGGATCAAGCCCCAAATGGGGCTCTCTGCTAAGCATAGAGCCTGCTTCCTCTTCTCTCTGCCTACTTGTGATCTCTGTCAAATAAATAAATAAAATCTTAAAAATAAAATAAAATTGCAAGAGGAGATTTTACCAGCATTAGTTTCCTCAAAATATTTTAATGTTGGGAATTTCCTCATTACATACACACTTACCTAAAAGGGAAGCTAAATTACACACAAAGGCAACTTTGAGACAAAAAGGCATTAAGAAAACTAAGATGGATAAAGACTATTTGTTAAAAGTTGAAATTCACATCTAGTTATCACAACAATCCTTTAATTTTTATATTATGTGTGGAGCCCGTTTTGGATAACACAGTTGCCCTCTGTCTTGGGAACTCAGGCAGGGAGTACAAAGAGCAGTAAGAACCATCGTGTCTCTACAACAGCTCATCAGTTGGGAGGCCTCACTTCATCTTGGTAGAAGAAAAAAGCCTTGCACCTGCACCTGCATTAGTTTTCTATTGCAGTGGCTTAAAAGTAACATAAGTTTATTATCTTATAGATATGTATATTGGAAGTCTCACATGGATCCCACTGGGCTAAAATCATTGGCTGGTTATATGGACACGGATCAAAGTATTAACAGTGGTTATCAACATCTGTGTTTGTGATATAAAGGTGGAAGTGATGTGTCCCTCATTTTTCCTAATAGATATTTTGTAGTTTTAACTGAACTTAGTAATACTGATTCAGAAATCAAAATAGAAAGGTGAAACTTTGGTAAGAGAAGGCATGCATTCAATATACCATTAATTAACAAGCATAAGTATTTAAACCAAAGAAACTAATATTCAGTTGGATCCCAGTGTTAATTTATAATTCAACTTCAGTAGAAACTGCACAAAGGTATTAGCTGGAGAGAATAAACACCTTTGAAATATATAGAATATTAAATTTATTGGCATTATAATAATTATTATTAAAATCTCCTTTATTGCAATTCGTTTGTGTTGAGTATATTGACAGATAACAAAAAGAAATATTCAGAATCTTATTTAAATCCCACATGAGGAATAATGGACACTTCAGACTGATATATATGGGAGGATGGATTATTTAAAGAGATTTATGTTACTTGGGACAAATAGCCTGATACATAAAGTCATTTATTTATTGTTCTCTATAAAGCAGTCCCATGAGGGGATTACTTGCAGGCATTTAATGACTTCTTACTTCTTTATCTCTTATACTGCATTCAAAAGAATTTGACATTGTGGTTCTCAACTCTCTTTGTCTAGAAATACTCATTTCTCCCTGACCTCTCAATAGTATTCAACTTTGTTGGCCACAAAGGAAACATAAAAAGCTCTACATATAGGTGATTTGCAGCTAGCTCTCTAAAGCTCAATTTGTTTACAGTTAGCAACCCCCTTCTCCATATTACTTAATTCATAGCAGAATTTAAGAGAGGTGTTTAGAAATTTTGGTGATGTTTGTTGTCTGTTCTCTCATCCAAAATTAAATTGGCCCAGTTGAAGGACCTTAAAAGGTGTGCACTTACACGTTTTTCTGCAGCTCCTAGATAATTTCACATTTAGTCAAAGATGGGTGTTTTCCATCACTTAATGTATTTATTTCCTTTATTTTGAATAAGTAAGTTAAGATTTGGGAAGCTAATGTTCTTGATATTACAAAGCATAAAAACATAAAAAATGCCGAAATCCTTTATCTTAGTATGCAGCTGGAAATAATATTTTGGTTTTATAGTGCACATTCTCCTTTAGCATAACAATTTTTTTTATGTTTCTGCATTTAATGAAGTCAACTTTAACAAGAATTCTGAAAGTTACAAAACATTAAAGTTATGAACACAGAAATGCAGTTATATTTTTATTTCTTTTTAAATAGCTTTAGTTAGATATAATTCACACCATGAAATTCACCCATTTAAAGTGTGCAATTCAAAGCATTTTGTATATTCTTAGAGTTGTGTACTCATTACCCGTGAATTTGAACATTTGTAATCATCTCCTAAAGAAATTTTATGCTGATTAGTCTCTCCTCTATCCCTTGAACCATCTTTCTCAAGACCTATGCAACCATAAGTCTACTTTCTAGATCTACAGATTTGCCTTTTCTAATGCATTTTGTGATAATGGATTCATATCATATATAGTCTTTTGTGAGTGGCCTCTGTTTTTCTGTTATAACATTTTAATCCTTGCAAGAATTTTTCAATATAGTTTTTTGGATTTGTTTCCTTTCAGATTGCCCTATAGAGTACAGTGAATACCTTAATGAGCTACTTTGAATTTATGTTAACCGAAATTCAATGAAATATAGAAATACTACTTCCACAAAGTTCTATTCCTATTTTCCCTTTTTGTACTGCTATTATTGTATATAATATGCATAAATTATACTGTACATATATTAAAACCAAATAATACACGGTTAAAATTAGACAAGTATGATATATTTATGCAATTTATATGATTTTATGTCTTTAACAAAACTGATAGAATGAATTTATTTATAATTTTTAACATAAATTATCTTATTTATAATTTCTGATTCTTTTAATTTTTTTCCATGGATTCAAATTATTACTTGATGTCATTTCCTTATTGTAGTACGTCTCTGTACCTATCTATATTGTTTACCCTTGTGCTGTTAACAAATTTTATGTTTCTTAATACTATAGGTCCAACGGTATAATTAGATACCCGTTATATTACACAATTGTTTTTAAATCAGTTCTAGAAGAAAACAGAAAACTAACAATTATAATGACTTTTATATTTCCCTAAATAATTACTTTTGCTGATGCTCTTTACTTTTTATGTGGATTTTAATTATTACCTGGTATTATGAACTTTCCTTCTGAAGAACTTTCTTTAGTTTCTTTTAAGATAGGCCTACTAACAACATCTTTGTTTTGTTTTGTTTTTGCACTTCGAATATTTCATCCCACTGTCTTCTGGATTCCAGTGTTTTCTGGTAAAAAAGGCTTTTAATCTTACTGTGGTTCCATTGTATGTGACAATCTGTTTTCCATTCTCTTCTTTCAAGGTTTTCTCTTTGTCTTTTAATATTTTGACTTTTCCATAGCTGGATGCACAGGACCCCTTTGCATTTATCTTACTTGGAGTTGCTTGAGCTTCTTAGTTTGGTAGAATAGTGTTTTGCATCAAATTTCCGAAATTTTCAGCCATTATTTATTCAAGTATATTTCTACCCCTGACTGTCTCTCCTTTCCTGTGGTACTACTACTCCCTTCATGGTTAGGTTGCCGTGCATAATGGAGTCCCACATTTTTCTGAGGCCGTATTCATTTTTGTTCATTTTTTTTTCTCTCAACTCCTTAGATTGCATAGTCTTTATCAGTTTGTCTTCAAGTTTACTGATTCTTTCTCCTGCCAGCTCAGACTGGCAGCTGAGCTGCTATAGTAAGTTTTCACCTCAAATATTATATTTGTCAGCTCAAGAATTTCCATTTTGTTTTTGTTTTAATTTTAATATTTTAAAGATTATTTATTTATTTATTTTAGAGAGAAGAGAGCCTGCAAGCAGGGGGAGGGAGAAAGAGAGAGAGGGAGAATCCTCAAGCAGACTCCCTGCTGGGCACGGAACCCAACGTAGGGCTCAATCCCAGGACCCTGAGATCATAACAAGATTTGGATGCTTAACCAACTGCACCACTGAGGGCCCCCAGTTTTAAACTCTTTGTAAGTATTCTTAACTTGATGAAACATTATCATCTTACCTTTTTTTACTTCTTTAAATCATGGTTATCTTTAGTTCTTTGAACATATTTACAGTAGTAATTTTAAGTCTATGTCTGCTGAGTTGATATCTTGCCTTTTCTCAAAGAAGATTTCTGTTGCCTTCTGTTCTCCCTGTGTATGGGATACACTTTTCTGTTTTGTTTGTTTGTTTTTTCAATGTTTCATAATATGTTGTTGAAGAATGGACATTTTACTTCTCTGCCATCTCCCCCCAACCCCATAATATTTAAATCTAAAGCAGCTTTAAATTGAACCTACCTCTGCGGCTTGTTATTATTGTCATTTTATTTGCCAGTGACTTGGCTGGAGTAGTTCAGGGAAATCTATTTCCCCCACAATGTGTATCCTGTGATGTCTTTCCTCAGGAAGTACAAACTGGGGCACACAGTCACCCTGGGATGATAGTGGTTTAGCAGGACTCTGGCTGCTGCTTTCTCTGATCACTTTGTAAAAATCTAACTCGTCTGTCTCTACTGGAATCACATTGAGCTGTTAGCTTCACTACCTCCCCATTGAAAAGTCTATTGCTTTTGTCAATGTGCGAGGCATAAATTGCTCTACAGTCGGTTGCAATTAAATTGAGGCCCCTTTCAAGGATAGTCTTGAGTCCAGTCTCATGACTGTTTTGACTCCATAAAGGCTCTTACCTGTTTCTTACGCTGGTTCTCTGTTTTAACTTCTAACTGGTTAATGATTTAGCTTGTTGCTACATGATGCTACCAGACTCCTCATAACTGCTTACCACAAAATGTCCATTGTTTTCGACAGTGCTCTTAAGCTAGCTTTTCTTAAAAACAAACTCACTCCCTTTATAGAAAGCAGTGAATGTGCCTTTCATCATGGTATAATCTTCTACACTACTGCTCCACGATTGGAGGCAGAAAGAGTAGTTTACTTCTTTCAACGTGGCGGCCTTTCTTTCTGCGTGGGTCACTAGTGGGGGCAATAGTCCCTAGTCCTCTTGACTTGCTTCTACCATTATGTAACCCATGCCCTGTGGGCAAGCTGTGACAGGGGTGATCGGTGCCCAGGGTTTTTGTCTTGCTGGGGTGGATATTCCACCCTACCAGAGGGCTGGATTGAGAAGGCAGCCACAACCTGTCATCTGCTTTTGCCTAGAATAAAGCTTCTACAATATGGGAACTCTGAGAGTGGAAGAAAGACAAGAAATATTGGTAACCTTTCCATTCTGGAGGGACACCATGACCTTTGACTGGGACCTGAGAGGAGAGGAAACTCTTTATTCTTGGCTACACAAGCCAGGAATTTCTTGAGCGGGGGCTAAGGGGAAGGAGGGGGGAGTAATAGATCACAGTGAAAATACACGAGACTTTCCCTCTCCTTACTGAGATTTGGAAGATTTTCTGGAACAAATATTTAGGTTTTTGCCATGTATCCTAAGGGCAATTGATAGAAATTTTAATTTTTTAATATAATTTTCAATAGTTATGGTTGTTTTGTTAGAGAAAGTGCCAGAATACATTAGAAAAATAAAGAATTTCTGAGACATCCATGCATACCTTTGCTTAGTTGCAAAAGAAGCACTTCATTTCTGGGTCACAAACCACCAAAATATTCAAGGTTTCCCAGTTTCAAGTAAACAAAGGCACATATATACTGAAATGTTTTCTAGCCCTTTGGTCACATAGCCAAAACAGATGCAGATGTAGAAAATATAGTTTATGCATTTTTGATATAAACAAGCTGCTGGTACATGGAATACCTTGTGGGATTTCAGGGCTTTAAGCAGCATTTTTTAAGTCAGTGTTAACACATTTCATTGATATCTTGGCCAGTAATCAGCACCATGGTTCTATATACCCTAATCAAAGAGCTACCTCAAATCAGCTGTAAGTTAACAATAACTTTGTACATCCTGTTATATACAGAAAGCTATTAGAGGTAGTGTACTCCTATTCTATTAGAAATAGGATCAATGTCCATGCATATACATAATAATCTTTCATTTTATTTCTTTTGTTTTCTCTTAAAATTGATGCATTACTCTTTCTAACTGAAGTAGAAGAAAAGGAAGTAGATTAAAAAGAGAGACCAAGAAATTCTCGAAATTTAGTAATGGGTTATAGCAGCAGCTTAACAAATTAAATGTTTGGTGTCATTCCTTTGAATTAAAAATGATGCCAGATGATCTAAGAGCTTCATTCAAGCTATATTTTTTATTATATTTTAAATAATCATCAGTGTTCTTTCATGTCTTTCAAAATTATTTTTATTTTTTCTGTTATTTTGAATATATTTTTAGCATTTTACCTGAATTTATAGGTTAATGCTTATATTAAGTGTATGTATTTCCCATAATACTGCAAAGATGATGTTGAGTGGCTTTTAATGATTAACACAGGCACATAGAAAATATTTTAGTCTCAATAAATTTTGGTGATAATTGAGGATTAGTTTATATTAGCTATCAGTACATACACAATTATCCCATTCTAATGATACTAGAAACAGTAAAAAAAAAAAAAAGTTGCTTATTTAAATTAGAATAGAAACTCTCTTATGTCTTTAAGGGTATTTAGTTAATTTATTAAATACACAGAAAATAAGTTTTAAAGTATACATTAATTTGTTTAACAAACAAATAACATATAGAAGCATCATTTCTGTATGTTCCAGAACAGAAATAAGCATGCCTCATTTTATTGTACTCTGCCCTATTTCTCTTTGCAGATGACTAGACTAGAACACCATTTAACAAACACCTGACTAGAACACCATTTAACAAACAACATTTGCTCATTTTATGTTTCTTTGTATCACAGTTTGGAAATCCTCACAGTATTTTAAACTTTTTATTAGTACTTTATTTGTTAAGGTAATCTCTGATTATTGATTATAAATCCACGAAAGCTCAGATGATG
The DNA here is from genome assembly GCF_022355385.1 of Mustela nigripes. Classification (NCBI taxonomy): domain Eukaryota; kingdom Metazoa; phylum Chordata; class Mammalia; order Carnivora; family Mustelidae; genus Mustela; species Mustela nigripes. The sequence continues at coordinate 185,918,621 of NC_081558.1, forward strand.
GTTAGCATTTTTTAACAACAAAGTATTTTTTAATTAAGGTATGTGCATTTTTAGACATAATGCTATTGGGCACTGAATATACTGCAGTATAGTGTAAACATAACGTTTATAAGTATTGTGAAAGCAAAGAGAAATCATTTGACACACTTTACTGGAATATTCCCATTTTTGTGGAACTGAACCTGCAGTATTTCTGAGGTAAGTCTATACTCAGTAATTTTATGTTAATAAAAAATCTAAGCAGATCATCCCTTGAAGGACTGCTCATTTAAATGCAAATCAATTCTATTGAGATTAAAAACATTCAACAATTAAAAACTATTTTCTGAGAAGGACCATATTCAGACATAATTAATTCACCACACATTAGGGGTATTATGTGGCTCTAGTAGTCAGAGTTAATAGAAAGTTTTAAAAGGCATTAATTTTATGTTTTTCAGCCAGTATGCTATTTTCATTTACTTCGAATCTAAAAAAAGAAAAGAAAGAACAAATGAATTTCTACTTCTCCAGCTAGAATTTAATTTTCTCAACCAACATTAAGTAATGATCCCACATAAAATATTATTTATTTTTAAATTAATTAAATTAATTTTTAAAAATAAATTATTTAAAAATTAATTTTAAATTAATTTTTAAATTAATTGAGGAGTTCTCCCCAGTGATGTATGACTTGTGGCTAAAACAAGCACAACTTTGTGCTGTCTTCCTCAGGCTATCTTGGGCCAGATTAAGAAGTGGGCCCAGATTGTTTTCTGTGTCAGCCCGTCCTCTTGTGCTCTTCTCCACAGCACTCTCCTCAAACCGCCATCTTGCTCTGCTTGTCCTTCCGTGGCATCATTATTATGTGGCTGTGGTTTCTATCCTAAGACTGAATCACTGTATCTATAAAGCAGCAAATATATATTTAAATAAAGTTGTGCCCTCTAAGAAAAGTGTTGTTGCAGATGCTGTATGGGTATTTTAAACGATCTACATACTACATGCACTCATTTGTAAGAATAAAAATTACTCCGTGGACTGGATGTTTGAAATTTGTCAGAACCTCCAAATACCTTTTAAATGAAAATATATTTCTACTGAGCTTTGCCAGGAAGGTTGGTCTTCATAATCTGAAGAAGAAAATTCTGTTAAATCACAGTAGACTAAGTAAAAGAAATTCTAAAGTTGATTTCTAAAATTTTCTCCCTGTTTCTTAGAGAGTTTATAAAAGTGTAAGCCTAAATTCATTAGTTATGATATGACAAATGCCCATGCGTAACCCTGAATTAAGGAACTTCTGAAGATGTGCAAAAATCTGAGACTACTGCCTTAATATAGAACGATTTCTCTTTATGTACCTGGGGGCAAAGAGAAGAGAAAAAATCAGTGAACAAAATTACCTATTGATTTCTCAAAAAAGTGCATCCTTTTTTATTATAATAAGTTTCTCTCTTCCTTTCTGGGTGTTCGTGTATTGGAAAACCATTTAAAGAATATAATAGCTAAAAGAATATAATGGAGACTTAAGTATGATTTTTTGACTCTCCATGGTTAAGATAGGAATATTCTTCCAAGTGTTTTAGTTTTTGTTTAAATGTTAGATACTACTACAATCTACATATTAAATAGAATCTATTGTTACTTACTTAAACGTTGGATTTGTAAGAGAAGCCTTACAACCAAGCCTTATTTCCACTAAATGTCAAGAGTGGATTAACTTATTCGGCACTATAGCTTACCTTTTGCTCTTGCCTATTTTCTCTATGCATTCTGTCATGTGTTAATTCAGTGTTTACAACTTACATGTCTTTATCACTGTACTGAAGTTAGATCCTCAGGAAAAAAAAACAGAGGAAAATGCAAGAGACTTGGGACAATGTCATTGATGGTCTAAGTGTGTGTGCAAGTGTCTGCATATATATTTGTCAGGACAATAACATAGGTTGAAATGATGTATAATATGTATCAATTGTTATTTATAGCATGAACTTACTAATCACTTATAAAAGCATTTTCTATGTCTATTATACATTTACATTATGGGTTTCCCATATACAAACTTGTGAGGTCTCTCATTATTTCACTTATGCATTCCAGTAGTTTGAAGATCTGGAAATCTGAAATTTTGAAAACAACACTTCTTTATTTAGATATATCATGGAAGATTTAAATATTTTTTTCATGATTCTTGTTTTTATGTTTATAAATACATTTGACAAAGTTTCCATTGACATATTCATTTGCTTTCAATATCTGGGTATGACCGGCATTCATGCAGGAATTACTGGGAAGTGGAGTCCAGTGGTGACATCAATAAAGCTAGAGTGGATAAAAGTAGTCGAGTGTGCGATAAAGGTTGTGAATGAAGATGACACTGAGCCCAGCTTGAAATGGGGAAGACAACATTCCATTTTATGGATGAAGTAAGGATAGAAAGGAGCAAGGTCGAGAACATTGAGATAAAAGGAAGAAATATGTTAAAAATATGAGTCAGTATAAACAGCAAAGAACTGTTATTATAAATTATCTTCAGGAGACCCACTTTTTTGTTTTTAAAGATTTTATTTATTTATTTGACACAGAGAGAGTGCACAAGCAGGGGGAACAGCAGGCAGAGAGGAAGAGAGCAAAGCAGGCTCCCCACTGAGCAGGGAGCCAGATGGCAGGACTTGATCCCAGGACCCTGGGATCATGACCTACGTGGAAGGCAGATGCTTAACTGACTGAGCCACCCAGGCAACCCAAGAGACCCACTTTAGTTATGGCTTTTTTGTTAGAGGAGATCAGAGATAGGTGGCTAAATAAAATATAAAGTTAAGAAATGTTTTTCAATTCTATATACAAAACAATATAAATATGAACATCCTTTCATTTTAATAACTTTTGCTGGAAAAGATTGTTAAAAAGAGAGTCTAAAATTGAAATAATGGTCATTGGTTTTCCTTAATTTAAATAGTGCTGGAGCACAGGCATGTATGTATCCCTTTCAATTAGTGTTTTGGTATTTTGGGGGTAAATACCTGGTAGCTTGATTACTGGATCTTATGGTAGTTCTATTTTTAACTTTTGAGTCACTGTATTGTGCACCTGAAACTAATATAACACTGTATGTTAACTATACTGGAAGTAAAATTTAAAAAAACAAATAACAGAAAAAAATGCAGGAAAATTCAACACTTGGCTTAGAAAGAACAGTACTTTATTGTTCTTATTTAAATATATATGGTGAGGGATACTTGGGTGGCTCAGTTGGTTAAATGTCTGCCTTCGGCTGGGGTCATGATTCCGGGGTCCTCTCCTTCTGCCTTTGCCCCCACTCATGTTCTATCAAATAAATAAAAAAACAAATAAAATAAAAATTAAAAAGTAAATAAATGTTTATGATGAATTCTATGAAGATTTTTAGTTATGTTCAAAATTGCTTGGTAATGTTGAACTAGCAGACTGAGAAATGCAAACAAATAACCCACCATTACCTTTTATGCAAATTCAGAAAAATATTAAATATTAAATTTTCAACTTAGATAGTTAAAATGTCTACCTTTATGTAATAAACACAATATATCAATAATAAGTGTGAATAAATTTCACATAAGAACAAAAATGATTTAAAATGTTTATTTTTAGTTTTTAGTATGCATGCAATGAATTAGTTTGGGATTTTAAATTTGTCAATTTAAGCATATTAGAATATTAATGCTTAGGATGTTGAAAGGCTTTTAAAAATATATATATACAGTGTATAGCAGAATGAAGTATAATATTAAGACTTTTAAAAGTAGTTTGCAGATATTTGTGTACTCCTGAGCTTTTTTTCTTTAGATTCACATACTTCATTGTCAGTTTGATGTGTATTAAATACCTATATATTTACATGCTATTTTGTAACGAGCAAATCTTCACTGCTTTTAACACAGTAAAATGGTAATACATCATGTAATAGTTACCCCAAACTAGATGTTTATGCAACATAAAAATAGATGTTTCCAGGTTTACCCTGCTCTCTGTCTCTAACTGGTTAGGAAGGACTTCCCAATCCCTGCATACTCTGGCCATCATTATTTCTGGGAAAATCTGAGGTGTCTCACTTTGGGTCATAAAAGTGTTTGTTTCCACCCCAATTCCCAATACTTCAGCAATTAAAAATGGCTCTTCTGTTCACACCAGGGCACACAACTCCCTGTTGTGGAGTGTCTGGCCGAGTGAGTGTTTGTTCTGTCTTATGAGTCCCCTGTTGCCCCAGAACCAGCACAGGGCTGCCCTTTCTTCTCTAAGTTCTCCCGTCTCTGTGAAAGTGTGTGTGTGCGGTGGGAAGGCAGGCTAATAATGGCTCCCTTTTTATTGTAAAATCAGAGGGACTGCAATGTCCTTCCATATGTGTTCGATATTTACTTATTTTTCCTTCTGGTTTTTCTTAATGTCTTTCTTCTCACAAACAAATAGGCCAATGCAATTAAGAAATATCCCAATAGTATCTTATTGACATAAATTTGAACCATAATGAAGATAAACAAACTTAAATATTTGCCGCAGAAAGAATTATATATCATAATTTATAGATAATTTAAGTATTTCATATCAAGATCACAGATTCAACAATATAAGAAACACCTTCATTAGTGTACTCTTTTTTTGGAGGTCCCAAGTTAAATAGCCTATGCTTTGGCAACAGTTATCATGAACCCATGTGCTTTACATTTATTATCTAATTTTCCATTCACTATTTAATTGAATGAAGCAACTAATATTGTTCCAGGTAAGATTATAACTTCTTCAAGGTCACATATCTTATAAACTGTGGAGTCAAAATTTAAACAAAGGTCTGCCAGATTTTAATCTTTCTTCTTGCCACAATGATAGTCTTCCTTTCAGAAAATAAATCTCATGACCAAACTCCTGCAACGATCCACATTTAATTTAATTATAAAAAGAATTACTCATGTTTCAAAAAACAGAGATGTAATATTTTTCATAGTAGAAAGAAACTGAAATGATACTTCTATGGGAAATAATGTTAGCTACACTACATACATAAAAGTTATTAAAATATGTGTAATGGAGAGTTTAGCAACACATTGTTGTCTTTAGCAACAATCATATTAAAAAGTGTCACTTGGATATTGGCCACCTCTTTGTCAGCTTTATTCTATATCATCACACATTGTGAAAAATATTGTTTGGTTTGGGGGAACTCAGAATGAAAATTTATAAAAACATTTTTATCTTTGCTTAAACCCTACTCCACTTGAAAAAATATCTTTAATATAATTGTGTCATTAAGTCCAAAAATGGAAATTGAGCTGACAGCAGGGTGTTATCTTTTATTGAGGCCAAACAGCAGGGTTGCTGCTAATGAGAACATCATCAACTTATCAATAAAAGGTCAGCCTAAAGAGCTCTTTACCCAACTTCTCCCTAAGTAGACTTTTGTCTCGCTTTTGATGGCATATTGCACTGACAGGTTAGAGTCATGTGACTACGTTTTTGTGAATTGGTCTCTCTAAAGACAAGAAATATAATTGCAAGATACAGATTGAAGTTGGGGACACATTATTCAGAAGTTAATTCCTTTTTCTGAAAGGGATATTGGGTTTATTTGGTGATTTGTTGTTGTTCATTTGTTTTGAATATTTTGGTATTATATTTAAGTGGGTTCTCTATTTTAAGACTTTGAAAGGTATAAGGGCATGGGTTTAGATAAAGGTAGGCATTCGTATAGACAGCTGATTCTCATCCTTACTCTATTACCTGCTTGCTTTGCAAACAGAAAGATCGAGTAGTAATCAAAATTATGATTTATTGTGTATTATTTATTGTGAGCTTATTTTTTGCCATGCAGTGGTCGAGTGCTTTATAAGCACCTTTATATTTTATAGTCACATGAAGCTTAAAATTATTATAATGATTCACTTTTGTTTGCTTTTTTACAGATTTTCGAGAACTGTTTTATAACTCATAAAAGGTCACCAAGTATTTGGTTAGAACTGCTTTGCTTATGATATTTATTGGACTCAAACATTTAGAATATAAGGCAAGGGAAACTATTGATTATATCACTTGAAGTTTTTGCTTATATCAGCAAAATATAGCAAAGGATTATTCTAATTAATAATAACACAACAAAAATAAAGTAAAAATAAAAATAAAATAATAAAATAAACCACTGATTCTCCAGGGTTAGGGGCTGAGGGCAAGAGGATTTATTCTGGGCATCTCATCTCTTTTTCAACTGGATTTCTCTGTTGCTTATGTTTTAAAGTGAATGAACCTAAAGAATTTGTCAAGGGGATAATGGAGATAGCAAAACTAATTTAAGCCTCACTTTTAATCTTAGCTTTTCTAAAGCTGTGTTGGTTACTTTATGTATAAATTTGGGTAAGCCACAGTACTCAGATATTTGTATAACACTAGTCTAAATATAGGACTGAGATACCATTTTAGATAAAATTACATTACATTCAGTATATTTTGAATAAACCAGATTATCCTCCTTAATGTGGGTGGGCCTTATCTAATCAGTTGAAGTTCTTAAAAGGAAAAGACTGATGTCTCTCAAGGAAGAGGGAATTCTGCTGGCAGGCTGCCTTCAAACTTGAGCTACAGCATTAAATCTTCTCTGGTTCTTCAGTCTGCTGGCCAGTTCTGAAAATTGTGGACTTATGAGCCTCCACAGTCATTTGAACCAATTCCTTAAAATCTCTTTCTTTCTGTATCTCCCTCTACCTTTATATACAGACAAGCTCACCCTACTGATTATTTTTCTCTGGAGAATCTTGACTAATATAAATATATAACACAAATCTGTAACAAGTAAAGAGTATTAATGAAAAAAAGAACCCTCTTTTGAAAAGGACATAGCATCATCCTATTCTTATGCCTCAGGAACAATCACTTTTGAATTTATATGGATTTTATTTTTTATTTTATTTATTTATTAAAAATATTTTATTTATTTGACACAGAGAGAATGAGATCACAAGTAGGCAGAGCAGCAGGTGGGGGTGGGGGGCAGCAGGCTCCCTGGGGCTCGATCCCAGGACCCTGAGATCATGACCTGAGCCAAAGACAGAGGCTTAACCCACTGAGCCACCCAGGTATCCCCGAATTTATATGGATTTTAAAAAGAGGATACTTGTAAAAGTCTCAAGCACAAATCACTTTCACAATATGTGGCAATTTTGATGACCATGTGTACATGACGTGCCTGATTTAGTGTGAATTTTAACTGAAAATTTGTCTAATTCTAACCATTAAATATGTCTTAACAAACTTGGAATCATATGTATTTGGAAAGTCTTGAATAATGAAAGAATAGATATTTAGTTTACCAGTTTCTGATACTTTTTTACAAAAGTTTAGTCTGTGTTTCTTAGTAAAAGTTTTGACTAAAACAAGGTCAACATAATCCGAAAACATGATGTTAATTTTGATCTATTTTTTCTGCTGCTGCAAATGTAGAAACAAAAGCATGTATCTGTAATTCAAAAAAGGGTAAAATGTTTTGTCAAGATTGTGAATTAATCTAAATATCTGATGATCAAGGCTTAGAAAAGTTCATACTATAAGAATTGGAAAACTGGAGCTTCTCTTCTCTCATTTACTATTTTGAGCAGTTTGATCAGTCCAGTTCAGTGTTTCTTAATCTTGGCTGTACACCAGAAATTCCTGGAGAGCTTTTAAAATTTTCTTTGCCCGTACTTCAAATAAAAGCAGTGAAAGTAGAATATCTGGGGATGTTACTCAATATCACCATTAAAAAAAAAAAAAAAAAGTTAGTCCTTCATATGATTCTGAGTGCAGTCAAGATTGAGAATTGCTGCCCTGTGTGGCAATGTCTAGGGCCATGACAAGAATCCACTTCCTGTGCCTTAGGACAAACTAGTTGGAAAGCATTCAGTTAGAGGATTAAGTTCTCACAGGCTTAACAGCCAGGAAATTAAGATACCTGGATAACATTTGTGTCCAAATGTTTTTTTTGGTTGTTTTATTGTCTCTCTTGGTTATCAAGTTGCTTCTTTTCATATTTAGTAATGCTCCATTATATGCTAATGACTATGTATGGAAGAGTAATTAAGTCTATGGGTCGTTCCTGTTTTAGAAGGATAGAAATAAATCTTGCAGTGTTACTTGGATCACATCAGATTATAAAATGAAAATGTGGGGTACCTGGGTGGCTCAGTGGGTTAAGCCTCTGCCTTTGGCTCAGGTCATCTCCAGGTCCTGGGATCAAGCCCCGCATTGGGCTCTCTGCTCAGCAGGGAGCTTCCTCCTCCTCTCTCTCTGCCTGCCTCTATGCCTACTTGTGATCTCTGTTAAATAAATAAATAAAAATCTTTAAAATGAAAATGTACTTAATGTAATGCTAGCAAATAGTAGGAGTAAAATAAATATTGTTAAATCTTACCATAAATGTTAGAGATATAAGAATTCCGAAGAAGTATATACTAAAGGCCTAAAAAAACATGTACATTGAAACCCCCCAAAATTAAGATTTAAGTAGTTGCCATGGGAAGCACAGCTAGGAAGCAAATTCCAAATGATACTGATATGACAGAATTTACATAGTTGACAGGATGATTAATTTTATGTGTCAACTTGACTGGGCCATAGGTTCCCAGATATTTGGTTAAACATTACTATGGGTGTTTCTGCAAAGGTATTACTGATTGAGTTGAACATTTAAATCAATAGCCGACTGTAGAGCAGATTGCTCTCCCTAATGTGGGTGGGTTTCACCCAATCAGCTGACAGACTGAAGAGAACAAAATGCAACCCTCCCCCAAGTATAGGAAACTTCTCCTGCCTGACCTCCTTGAGTTGAAAGGAAAAACACTGGTTCTGTTCTGCTTTTGGACTCAAACTGATAGATCCGCTTTTTGTGTGTTTTAAGCCTCTCTGGCTTTCAGACTGAAACTAAACCATCCACTCTCTTGGATTTCCACTTGGCAACTGCCAATACTGGGATATTTCAGCCTTCATAATTACGTGGGCCAGTTCTCTCTCCCTCTCTCTCTCCTTTTCTGTGTATACACACGTGTGCGTGCGCGTGTGCACACACTCACACACACATACTTACATACAAACGCACATACTATCAGTTCTATTTGTCTGGAGAACCCTGACTAATACAGATGGTAAATATGCTATTGAAACTGAAAACATTTTTATTATTTTTTTCCAAATGTGTATCCATATACTCATCCTTAATAATTTAATTATCTTTTCCCCCATTTGCTTGATAAAATTTAGGTCTCTCTTTTTAATGAAGTTAAAATGTTTTTAATCTCACTTTTAGAAAAATAGTGGGCAGTTTTCAAATATTTTTAGGAAGAATTTGGTATACAGTCTATATAATCTTCTGGCATGCACCTATTCATGTAATATTATGCTTGTGTTTTTATTGCTTTCCTATGATTTTTCTCTTTTTTGACAGTTGCTAAATAAGATAAGAACATATAGGAGTATTTCTTTGTGAAGTTATAGACCAGTTGGGAGGGTTTACAGATAATAGATCTACAACTGTAACGTGGTAAGACACATATGACAGGTACATAGATGCATATTTGACACATAAAACTCATGGCTCGAAGAGCCAGAAGAGTTTGGAAGATGGAAGTGATATTTGGAAAGATAGCTGGAAAATAAGTAGTAAAATTGGTAATGCTGTGTATTGCCATTTATATGTCCTAATCATCATTCTGTTTTACATGTGTTAACTCATTTAATCATCACAAGTAGGAAAGAAAGAAAGAAAGAAGAAAGGAAGAGAAAGAAAGAAGGAAGGAAAGAAAAGGAGGAAAATATCCATTAAAAAAAAAATCTTCAAAAGTGATTAGAATTCAAAAGGAATGGAAGAGATGAGGTCAGGGAGAAAAAGTGTGCTTGGCAGTGTGATTGGTGTGGGAAAACTGCAGAGATGAGAAAGAGCAAAGCAAATGAATTTATTTAATGTAACCTCATTATAGTATGTGTGTGAGTATGCACAAAATGCCTGTCTTGGAGACTAGGGGGGCAAGGAAAGTGTAAGTAATGAGTCTAGAGTATTGGGCAGGGTTCATGATGTTTAGATTTTTGAATTTTATAATGAACTTGATTGCTTTTATATAATACAAAAGTGTTTTCTTCTTTGTATTGTGTATTTTATTTGTTAGAGATTGTGTACTAATTTTCACAATATGTTACAGTGATCTTTTTATGTTACTAAGTGTCTTTCCTGAGTAATCATACCTACCTCATCACCTTATGCTCTAAGTATGATGAGTTTTTACCCACCTCATTTAAATTGATTTAAATTGCTTAACACAATTACTAATATTTTACCAGGAAATTGGTTTTCTCGCCCTCCCTCTCTTCAGTATCCCATATGTAGTTTCAAAGGAAGAATACATAATGACTGACTCAAAGATTATTCCATATGAAAGATGCTTTTTATGTAAGTTAAGTGAGGACTCAACGAACACATGGATTATAATATGTATTACACTGACAATCTCATCCAATTACTTTCATTCCCTATCTCAGTTTCTGAACCAAAAGAAAGAATAACTGGCCTTTTGTATGTTCAAAAAATTTGATAAAAATGTATAAAGCAATATTAAAATTCAGAGTTTTTCTACTAAAAGGTACTGTAATATACATATTTTGGAATAATGCACTTTACACATTTTTGAGTGAATATTTGATTCTCTTACCCTATATAATTTCAGAGACAACAAATGCAAGCACTATGCGTAAACTTCACCTGACTGCACTATTTGGAATTTCAGTTCAAGGACACTTACATTGGGAAAATGTTTTCTTTTCTACAAACACATTAAATAATATATTAGTTAAAATCAGATGTTTCTTTAACTTTGTTTCAGATTTTAGGCTGGTATTAATATTGATGACTACATCACATAGGAGTTAGTGATGTCATAGTCTTTGAATTAGGAGTCTTAGTTCTAGAGTATGTATCAAAGAGGATTTCAGCTTAATAGATATGTAGCCATTTAGAGATTACTATCTACATGGAAAAATACAGAAAACGGTGCATGTCTTAGAGCCTCCTGCCACACATTTTCCTATAAGTCAGATTACAATAAGTAAGTAAGATACAATCATTAAACTCTGGTAAAGTGAAAATTGTCATCACATTTTTCTACAAAGCAGCTTATTAAATCAATTGTATAATGATTCAATCTTTAATCTGAATCCCCTTTGCTCTAATGATAATGCTTATATTAGCACACTTCTCAAGCACTTACTAGCCTGTAATAGCTTATTCATGTGACTGAAAAAGGATTTATAACCAATAAAGCTTAGAGCAATTAACATTGAAACGTTTATTCTATATAACCTATTATATTCTTAAGGTAGATGTCTTAGTCTGTTCGGGCTGTTCCAATAGAATACTACAGACTGATGGCTTATAAACAACAGAAATTTATTTCTAAGTTCTGAAGGCTGGAAATCCAAGATTGGAATGTCTGTGGCTGGGTGAGGGCACTCTTCTATAAGGGAGACATTTCGTAGTGTCCTCAGATGGTGGAAGGGGCTGGAGGTTCTGTGGATCTTCTCTTAGAAGGGCACAAGTTTTATTCATGCTCTAGGCACCCTTATGCTCTCAGCACCTCCCGAAGGCTATACCTCCTCATACCATCATATTGATCATTAGGATTTCAACATATTAATTTGGGGTTGGGCACAAACACCCAGGCTGTAGTAGTAAGTAGAATTCTAAAGTAGGTATTAAGACCCATGCCTCTGACAATGAGACACCTAAACTCTCTGAATATGTTTTCTGACCTAACTCATGTTAACATCGTGAAAAATAACACTGGAGAAAGTTATAGGAAGAAATGGTCAAAGCACTGGAAGACCCAATTTCTTTCATCTTCCAGGTCTGTATCCATACTTTTTACCTTGTCCATGGCAGTATCCTTTCTTCATGAGCAGGGTGACTTTCTTTACCTCTTGGCTCTGGGTTTGGACATGTGTGTATCTAAACACACATGTGTTCAAGAGATGGAAGCAGAAGTACAAATGGTAAACCAAGGCTTCCAAAGAATTTTGTGTGTGTGTGTGCGGGGGGGGGGGGGCAGTTTCCATTTGCAATTTTGTGCTCCTGACATCGCCTTGGGGGGATACTTAAGCTATTCTGCTATCCTGGGAGAAGAATGTGAGATGGCTCAGCAAGAACTGAGTGTCCCTGGTTTCCTACTCTAGGTCAGCTGAGCAGAATAAGTTAAATTTTTTTCCATGGAGTTTATTTTCCAATTCACAAAAAGTCCTCTGTAATAAAGCCTGTGTCGGTGGCAGCTGTAGCCAAGTCACGGGTTTATTCAAAAGTGTACAACTGTGACACATATGGACTTAGCTAAATAATAAGAAACGTATTTATACATGCAAGCCAACATAAACAAATAATGATGCCCGTTTGATCCACTCCTCTTCTTTGTCTACAGGAAGGGATATCATCAACGTTCTTTGCTCCAAAGTAACTGCTTAAAAAAATAAATAAAAAGAAGAATGAGCAATATTTGGCAAAGCTCTGTTATTACCAGCGGAGATTAGATGGTAGGACTCCCTCCATCTTCAGATCACACGTTATTCAGATGTGCTTTGTAGAAGTGTTTTGATCTTTAGTGAGGATTTCAGGCAGTCTTTCAAAGAAATATGGCTCTTTATAATCTTTGTGTAAACATCATTATCCTTTTTACTTATGGGAAGACCTTTTCCCCTTCGTGATGCATAAAAAGGAAAGTAAACATTTAAACTTCCTACCTAAGGCCATAATTGCTACCTGCAAAGTGTCAACTCATTTGTGAGCTGTTTTATGCACTTGCCAAAATTATGGAGTTATTTATAATGCCTAGGAAGGCTCTAGAGATGATTCTTCATAATCCTGCTCAATTGTCTACTAAAGCATACTTAATATATTAATATTGACTTTTCCTTTTTTCTAATTTTTGTATTTAAAGGAAAATTTTTACTGTGATTTAGATTAGACTTCAAATTCTATTTTGCTGAGATAAAACGTGTGTCTGTGTGTGTGTGATGTAACTAACACCAGATGCTTATGTTAATAGGAAACCATAATACTGTTTCTATTTATATTTTCTTTAGCAATTTTGACTATGATATGGATAAAAAAACAGCAGCTAACAAAAAGCAAATTCTGAGCAACCAAAAGACAACTCAATTCCACAAATACATACTGAATACCTGCTATCAGTTTCAGGCCAACAGTGAATAGAACAAAGCCTCTCTTTTCCTGAAAATCATGTTCTGGTGGAAATTTTTTATATTTACCATGTAACTGTTCTGTAATTAACTCATTCGTTCATCAAGGACTTATTTAACACATATTTTGTGTGAGGTCCTTTTTGTCACTGGGGTACAGCATGAATGGATAGAACTTGGAGCACATTGGAGGACATTGATTTGAGTTTTGAAAAACAGTGACAGTAAACAAATAACAATCACACAAGGCATTGTTATGGGTTGCGATCAGTGTTACATTGTTTTCAGGGAGTTGAGAAAGTAATTAGAACTCACATATAGGATGATCTCTGATGGCCTCTCTAAAAGTGATGCCATTTGTGCTAAGAACTAATAAATGAAAATGAGCAAGACCTACAGAAACTTGGAAGAACATTCCAGCAAATTCAGAGCATAAAAAACAAATGGACTATAAATATATGAAACAATGTCCAACACAATAGCAATCAAGAAGTACACATTAAGCAATAATGAGGTATGATTTTATCCTTTAGGTTGGCAAACACTTAGAAGTCTGACAATACCTAGAGAAATGGAAGCTCTCATACACTGCTTGAGGAAGTCAGCATAAAAGGAAGATCAGTAAAGAAATGTTTACCAAATCTAAGAACTCCATATCCTGTGATGTAGCAGTTTGCCTTCTATATAACTGGAGAAATATTTTGCATTGATAGAGTTATACACAGTTTAACTCTAAAGTATCTCAGGACTCCAGATGTCAATGCTGACAAAGCTATGGTTCACTGCAGGAAAAAGATACAAGACAGCAATACATTTAAATAAAGGTATCTATCACCACCATGTTTAAGACATGAAAGAAATGGGACATCTTGAAGGAAAAGGGAGGAGAAGTAAGAAACTGTTCATAAGGAACTAGAGTGATACCCAGAGCAAGATTTTCTTGAATTCTGAGAGCATTGTTAAGAAATAAATTTTTCCTTATCCTGAAAGCAATATACAGCCATTTAATATTTTAACTAGACCCTACTAAAAAGAGGATTTGTGGGGCGCCTGGGTGGCTCAGTGGGTTAAGCCGCTGCCTTCGGCTCAGGTCATGATCTCAGGGTCCTGGGATCGAGTCCCACATTGGGCTCTCTGCTCAGCAGGGAGCCTGCTTCCTCCTCTCTCTCTCTGCCTGCCTCTCTGCCTACTTGTGATCTCTCTCTGTCAAATAAATAAATAAAATCTTAAAAAAAAAAAAAAAGAGGATTTGTATGGTGCCAGAGAGAAGGATGCTCCAAGAAGTAAGTGACACAGTATTCTTACTTTCCTATTAAAAAAAAAAATACTGCACACACCCTATTGAGTAGAGACTAGCTGGTAGTTTTGCTTAATGATTAATGGGCAATTTTCTAGAAACAAAGAGAGGGAACCTTAAGGACTTTCTAGTTTAAGACTTTCAGAAAACTAAACTTTCTGAACTGAATTTTACAAATTCTTAATTTGTAAAATGATACAAACCACATGTAGTAGGAAGAAGGTTAAATGTAATAATTTATATAAAGTACTTAAGAGAATGCTACAACATAGTAACATACTTAATAAATGTATATTATTATGATGATAATAACTTATTAATAGGAAGAAGTGTAAGTATTCTCTTATCACTGGTGTAGTAGTACCAGGATTTACATTTTAAAGAGCATTCTGGAATTATGTATTATAAGCTTCACAACACAACATACATATAAGTAATTGAATAACTGATATTAGGGGCAAATAGTTGGAGGTCATGGGTGTGGTTAGTGTTAACAGATGTAGAGACTGGGAGCCAAGGGTGACCACGGAAGTGTGTGGGCCTTGTGGATGGAGTATTTTCTTTTCCATTCAGATGAGTCATCTGAAATATTATTTTACACATTGAGATGTAATTTAATTATCAATGAGGTACATCCAGCTGGCCAACAAGACCTGTGTTTTCAAGGGCTCAACGTCAACACCAGTATGAGATGCAAAGAAAAAGGCCATTTGACCCAATGTTTCATAGCTTTGCTCTGAGTGTTGTGCAGCTGTACTGTTTAAATTAAGTGGAGGGTTTTATTTTTTCTTCCTTTTTATTCTGTTTGTTGTTTTTTAGTGAGATTTGGTATTGTGGAGAAAACATCATACCTTTAGGGAAGGAGCATAGAATTGCAGATACAAGAAGGTTAGATTTATGATTAGGCTTGAGTCTTGAGAGAACAGAGGTTATGTTTATTAACATAATAATCACCTTGAGTAACCCTGTCAAGAGTCACATAAAATTGACAAGAATTCCACTTGACTTATTGTAGGAAACCTATTCTCCTTTCTCTTGGGAATCTTGATGGGATAAGGGAGGATTGTATTTGTCCTGGTCCGCTAGCTCTGAGTGTCTGCTTCCTCCACTAGACTGTAGCTCTAATCCCTTCAATCTCCCAAATATCCACCTTTTTCTTTGCATCCTTCCCCCACAACCCCACACCTCGCCTCTTTTATTTTTGCTTCAATCTCTACTTTGGAAAAGAAAAATGAGATCCACCTTTCAGAAATTTATCTTTTTAAAAAACACTCAAATCTGTGACAAGAATCTGGTTTTATAAGTAGGAGTAGTCAATAATATGTCACCATACCCCAAAACAACAACAACAACAACAACAACA
Organism: Mustela nigripes; assembly: GCF_022355385.1. NCBI lineage: Eukaryota > Metazoa > Chordata > Mammalia > Carnivora > Mustelidae > Mustela > Mustela nigripes. The sequence continues at coordinate 185,934,487 of NC_081558.1, forward strand.
ACGACAAAATAAACTAGCTGTACAGTCTTTCACTCAGGCTTCTGGAATGAAATGCCAATATCTATTTACCTTACTGATGAAATGGTAGAGTCATCATACCTAACATGTTCAAAGCATCTGGGTCAGGAGGGGATGGTAGTGGAGAGGAGTTGATAGGACACAGTTGGAGGGAAAGATCACTGAAGAGTTTTGAGTCCAATGAGAAGCCCAGAATGTCAAGTGTGGGAATGAAGGAGAATCGGTTCCTTTCATGATGCCTGGGAATCAGTGTGGGAAGATGAGTAGCAGTTTAATGCATGGAGCAGTTAGAAAGAAATTTCTTAGATTACATTTGATTAGGGGTTTTCACATCGATGAATTTGAGGTTAAAGGTGAGTGAGGGTTGACCACCTATGGATCAAACATACATTCAGTAATGGCAGACTGCTCTTGAGAAAAGAGAACAAAATTCGTGCCTAAGAAGTGGATACTGGAAATTTAAAATTTTGACTATTAGAAGTAAAGACAAAATCAGAAGAAAAACTGGAAGACAAAATCGAAGGCATCTCCCAGAATATAAAGGAAAACACATGCTTTGAAATAAAACCAGAAATTTTGAGAGATTCATCCAGGAAAACCAATAGTAAACATTCTAGAGAGTAGAGAAACGGATGGTGGAAATAAATAAGGGGAATCCCTCTCCTACACAGGCATCTTTTGGCCAGCAGAGTATGAAAATGAAAAAAAAAAAAAAATCCCTTGGGTATAGTGTAGACTCTCTTTCTCTTGACATTTTATCTTATATTATATCTTCTGCCAGACTTGTATATATTTGAATTTGAAAATTCAGGTGTAATAGTTCATCTATGCTGATGATTTCAGATAGATTCAATGCAATTATTAAGAGCCTTTAACTCACCAATTTACTTTTTCCCTCCTCTGTAACATGTTTAATGATATCAAATGATATTTCAGCATCTGTTGCTTGATCTATATCCATTTTCTTCCCTTCAACTCTTCCTCCAGAAAGTCATTTAATTATGCATCATAACATATAATCTTAGAATAAATATTATTTGGACTTCATATATTTTATTTTCTTATAATCTTCGATATTTTTGAAAATATTTTTTGTTACTTTCATTTATATTCATAAGTAAAATTGGTCATTAATTTTCTTTGGAATACCTTTTGTTGATGTTTTCTAGCAAAGTAGTAATCTCAAACACGAATTTAAAATATCACCTTTTTCTGTAACCCGGAGTAGTGTTATTTGGAATTTTCCTATATTTGTCACAATCGTATATTTTCCTTTGCTGTTAACATTTCTGTTTTAAATTTTATCTCATGACTTGGAATAAATGCACATTTTTCTATTTTTTTTTCAGTTACCTTAAACTAAATATGTGTCTAAATATATTTAGACACATATTTAAATATGTGTGTAAATGTGTCTAAATATACCTGTAAATATGTGTCTAAATATACCTGTATCTGTATCTGTAGCCTCTGCCTGCCATTTTATTTATCTCATTACTGATATGTTACCTCCATTTTCCTAGTTTCTCATCTTTTCACAGTTTTGTTTTTTTTTTTTTTTTTAAACATGTTATTCTTATAGTCTGGCTCTCGTTTGCTCTTATTACTATTGTTGATAATATACTTCAAAACTACATTTTTAAAATCACTAAGTACTCTTTCCATGCCCAGATTTCTACTTTTCAAAAAAGCAAATGTCTTTTAAAATTTCTCTATAATGCAAATAAAATTTTTACTATTCTTTATATTACTTTGTAGTTTTCTGTAACAACTATTTGGTTGTTTTGAGATCTTGGGAACATTTATCTCAAATCTACAGTTCTGTGCTTCTTTTCCTGAGTCTTTTTACATGGAAAGAAACTGGTTGGGTATCAATTCTGTTTCTGCCCTTTGACCATGAGCAATTTACATCAATTCCTTTGCATTGACTTTCTTACCTGTAAATTGGAAAAGTCTGTATCATATATTATCTGTTTTTTTCTCTATCCTGGATTAATTTACTTGGGAGGACTTACCTATATTTGCTATAATTATATGCCTTTCTTTTTATTTTTTAAAGATTTATTTATTTATTTATTTATTTGACAGAGAGAGATCACAAGTAGGCATAGAGGCAGGCAGAGAGAGAGAGAGAAGGAAGCAGGCTCCCCGCTGAGCAGAGAGCCCGATGCGGGACTCAATCCCAGAACCCCGAGATCATGACCTGAGCCGAAGGCAGCGGCTTAACCCACTGAGCCACCCAGGCGCCCCTCTTTTTATTTTTTAAAATATTTTATTTATTTATTTGAGAGAGAGAGAGAGATAGTGAGGGAGAAGCAAAAGAGACCCCAAGTGGGAGGCATGAGCAGGCTCCCTGATGAGCAGGAAGCCTGATGTGGGGCTCCATCCCAAGACCCCGTGATCATGACCTAAGCCAAAAGTGGAGGCTTAACTGACTGAGCCACTCAGGTGTCCTTATGCCTTTCTTTTTAAATTAGCATTTTAAATACAACTTAGGCATAGTTTATCATGTTTAACATTATTTTCTTTTAAAATATCACATGCCTATAAAATAAATATCTGCCTATACATGTGTAACTCTGTCTATATCTGTTCATATATATCCATATATATGTGTGACTAAAAAAAAGAGAGATTTAAATTAACTTTGGCTTTTAAATTAAATTAATTTAATTAATATTTTTTGAAAATGAACAAATTACTTAATAGCTAAAAAGTATTAAAGCAATACCTGGTTCCATATGAACTGTTCCATATGAATATTCTTAATTATAATATTTAAACTTGCAAAGTTTTTTCATGTGGCTCTATTTGTGTTTTCTCTGTGGGCTCAAATTTATAGAAGAAGGTTTTTTTTTGTTGGGTAATGGAAGCCAAGGAAGGCTCCTTCAATTGTTATGCCCGAGTTTTTACGTCCAAGAGACCACCAAGGAGCCAACGCCGATGTAAACACAGTAGGGTTTATTCAGCAAGCTTAAGCTTGGGAACAAGTATACCCGACACAGCAGAGTAGGGACTTGGACCCCGAACCAGACTACAGTCAGAGTTTTTAAAGGCAGAGTAGGGGTGGACTCGGCGGTGGGTGAGGACAAAGGAGATGATGTTAGTCTCTAAGGAATTTTAGAAGCAAGGTCTCCAGGACCTTGAGGGGCTAGCTATTGTTGGGAGAAAGGTTATTTATTACTAGTAATAAAAATCTTCTCATGAGACCCTTTAGATGTATATCAGTGGGTCATATGCTTGGGAATGATCGCTGACACTATTTTGCAGGTTTAGAGATAAAGCTTCACATTTCTCCTATCAAGTGTCCTTGTTAGTGAGATTTAGGTTTAGAAGAAATTTAACTTTATTTACATTTCCTTCTGCCTCAGCCTCCTTCAGTTTTATGGTGGGGAGGGCAACGTGAGGGCTTGGGGAACTGAGGTATTTGCCTCTGGAAACTGGGTTATTGTTAGGATATTTGTAAACCAAGGGAGACTCCGGTCTTGCAGGATTGTGATCTCTGCAAGTTAACTATTTGTTTTTCTTTTAGGGCAGCCAGGGGTGGCTGAGGAATGTCACACATACTACCAAGGGGAGAGGAGCAGGTGGAAGGGGGTGCAAGGTGCCAGCTTTTGCTTTGCCAAGATGGCTGCACTTATGTCAGGGCTAGACTCGAGGTGGGTACAGCCTTGTTTTACTTGGCCTCCACACAATGATTGTGTAAATCTACATTTTATTCAGTAGCAGAGAAAAAGCAGTAGGAAAGAGATTATATGCATTGTGATTTTCAACATCCCAGAAAATCCATCATTTATGTAAAGAAGAAATAAAGTTATAAGCAGATGATAGGGCTAAGGATTTCACTTTTATTCAGGCTCAACCTAATTTTGGCTGTCTTAACAGGCTGAATCCAGGAAGCCAAGGGACCGTTTTTCAAACCAGCCTTAGGGGACTGTGCAACTGGCCTTTTCTGTTAGCCTTTTCTCCCCCGGGCATCCTTTATTCCTGCAGTCTTGACCACTTACTTGAGAGCGTTTCAGGTTTCATGCTCCCTACAGGTTCCAGCATAGTCTGGCTATTGATTTTCAGGAGGCATCACCCCAATACAGGATGTATTAATGAGTCTGTGTGTGTGTGCACGTGTATGCGTGAATGAAAGAGAAAGACAGAGGGAGAGAGACAAAGACAGAGATGGAGAGAGAGAGAGAAAGGAAGTGATCAAAATAGTCTCTTTTCCTTTTTTGGTTTTCAGTTATTGGACTTAACGGCTGCTGGCCAATGCCATCACTTCGGTGCTTTCTACCATAATATTTTATAATCAGACTCCTACACTTTTCACATATTTGGCAGGGAATCACTTCCCTGGTCTTCCGTGATGGTTTGATGATTGGGAAATTCCTCTTTACACTAAGCGACTCACCTTGTAGGAAGGAAAAGGAGTTAAACAAAATTAGAATGACATCCACATAATATAAATCATATAATCTAGTTTCTTGGGTTTATTTTAATTTGACATGGAAGTGACTCAAAACTATGAAATTGTACAGTATATATAAATAGTTTAATGTAGCAGTTGATAAAGAATTTATGCATAATTATCATTTTCACGGTGAAATAACTTCAGCCTCTACTAGCAGAATCCCAGAAGTATTTTAATTAATTACCTACAGATAGATTTAATTTAATTTTTATTTTTTAATTAAATTTATTTTTCAAGTATTCGCTACTCAGTATAAATTTTTTCTTGCTATCTTTTGACAATATTAATAGGTATCTATCTGCCTGTTATCTACAGATTTGTGTTCCCTTTCAAGTGTTAACTTTGAATACCGACACTTTAGAAAGTTCTTAATGTTGATCTTGTCATTTATTCATTAATTCAGTTCACTCAACAAATATTTATTTGGCCTCTATGTGCCAGGAACTTTTGTAGGTACTGCAAATAGAGTTGGGAAATAAATCCATGCTGTCATGCAGTTAACATTCAACTGGGGGCAAACAGAACATAAAACGGTTATTGCGTAATATGTTAATGGTAATAAGAGCTACAAAGAAGATGAAAGTGGCTTAATCATATGGTATATCGTGAGAGTGGATCAGGCTGCTATGTTAGATAAGGAAGCATTTGAGCAGAGATCTATATGAAGTCATGAAAGACTCAAATATATTAAGGAAAAAAATTCAAACCATAGGAAATGGACATGTCAACGCAGTGAGTTAGAAGCATGATTGGCAAATTCAAGGGTGTGAAAGGGTTCCAGTGACTGAAGCCCAGTTAATGAAGAGAGGAGAGGTGGTCAACGAGGTACCCTTAAGCACAGTCAGGCAGGCCCTTGCACACCAGGATAAGTGCCTGAGTGAATTGTGGACGTGGGGGAGGGTTTTTGCTGGGAGAGTGATATGTCTCTATTTCCGAATGATTACTGCTGTGCTGAAAATAACCACGCCATAAGGTGAGCTTGAAAAAATTGATGACCGAGAAGAGTCTAATTCTAAAATAATACATTGACTGGTGCTTTGTCCAACATTTGCTCCATATGAAATCTGTTCAGCAGGAAGCTGGATAATATTAATCACCTTCCACTCATGTTCTTTATTTATTGTTAGCAAATTATTAATATTTTAGTTTTGTAACTTATTAAAAGAAAATAAACAACTATGGGTAGAATATATTTTATTTTTTTCTGAAGTTTAAGTGAAGAACATTTACTAATATCTTTTTCTAATTATTACATAATAATCAACATAACAAATGCATCTCCTAACTCTAGAAAATATATTTTTAAATTCATTCAACAATTTTCTGAATTATAAGTATATTGTTCTGACTTCTTTTTAGTTCATATTTTCTGGTGTAATTCCCCCCCCCACCACCTTCCTTTTTAAAAACTCTCTGTGCTAACTCTGTTTTTATGGCTCTATTTTTAAAATTCCTTAATTGATTTTAGTGTGAAATATAAGTGAAAATATCAGGCACACAACTTTTGCACAAAGCTCTCAGCTATGCTTACCAGGCACAAATTACTAAATAGAACACAATCTCTTTCTTCAATGTACTGTTGTTTATTAGAAAAGAAAACACATAATATAGAGTTATCATAACAGCATGTAAGCAGTGAAAAATGTAAGTGATGACCACTTTGCCTAACAAAGGACTTAAACTTTACCTAACAAAGGATTGTGGACTTAATGAGATGGTCCTTTCTTTAAAATAGAAACGTAATTTTTTATTTATATATTTTTATTATTTATGTAATTATTATTCAATAATATCCTTTTTCTTTTTTCCTTAAAATAGAATATTTTTTCAGAAAGAATATTTTTATATACATATGTAACATATACATATTTTCAAAATGTAAATATATTAGAAATATACTCTTCGACTCTGGAGGTATCTGTTAGTAAAACTATGTGAAAGGTTTGTTTAATTGGCATAATTCCAGGTTGTTTTAAATGCCCATTATTCAAGGCAACTAAGCTCTGACATGAAAAACAAATAATAATCTCAATAAATTTCTATCTGAATAGTGAAAGATATTGCTTGTCAATGAAAAGATATCTTAGAGAAAATTCCCAATAATAGTGAGGTAATTTAATGAATGAAATGTGAAAAGAGGACCTACAAAAGCAAGCTTCTGCCACAAATTGAATTGATTGGAATATTATTTGTTCTAAATCACACTTGCAAAGATAACCATGATCAATAAATATAACTAAATAACTCAGAGAAGTTTTGTAGTATTTTCAACTTAAATTCTTTGGGGCTTGTACTCTCTTGAAAATCGATTCTGTGTTTTTTTGTTTTGTTTTGTTTTTAACGTGTGCTCGGTTGACTGGTTTTATCATTTTTCTCTTTTTTAGAGCAAACATGAGCCCCAGTTATTGCAGAGTCAACAATGCTTTTTGCCTCTAGATTCATCTGTTTTTACTTAGTACTATTTCTCCAAAGAGGAATACAACATAATAAATCAAGTAAATATAAGGGTGATAGGAATCTCTTACATACAGAAAGATATGATCACGTTTGTGACTTTATTTTGAAAAATGCATTTATCTGCTTGTTTTTATTTGCACAAGAGTAAATCCTGTTTGTTTTGTTTATTTCACTTCTTGTTTACATGGCTTCTTAAGGCTGCCTAGAAGAGACATAGCTCTTTCACACTTAGCATATTTTTTCAAGGATAAGCAACATCATAGGAGAGCAATATATACTATTTCTCTATCTTTCCCAAACTGAAATATTAATAAGAATGAGCACTTAATGACAGTTTATTATGACTTAAGCATTGGGCTAAACACTTACATGCTTGAAATCAATAATAGTTTTCAACATCTGAAACAACTAAGTAGTACAATAGTTTTCATTTTACCATTAGGGAAATTGAGACTCAAAGAAGATGCGTAATTTTTAAGATTACACAACAGCTAAGGAGTATGCATTCTGTACTATTAACTGTTTTTGCCTTTTTGGGGAAGTACAGCTGTTTCTCATTTTGAAAAAATCCATATCCTATGTGAGTACTGGTAACTGCTTTTTAAGCAAGTGTTTATGCTTTTCAAAGCAGAGAATGTGACTTGGTAACGTGGCCGCCATGACCACTTGCCGGCCGTGTAGTGCCCTTCACAGTTATCTCAGACACCATGGCTTGCCTGAGATCCAGCGCCTGTAGTTTTATTAAATTCTTACAGTTTTCTGGTCTAATACATTGAAGTTAGGGTAACAGGTCTATTTCTCCCAATATGTGAGATGTAGGCCAAAGAGCTTCACAGAAGAAACATCTGAATCTACCATCCAAATTAGTGGTAGGCTTATAGAGAAATTTCTTTGAATGGAAGACAATTTGGATAGATTTCTATTTTTAAATTATTCTTTAGGTTATTGTTTACTTTTTTTTATTTTTTAAAAGATTTTGTTTATTTATTTGACAGACAGAGATCACAAGTAGGCAGAGAGGCAGACAGAGAGAGAGGGGGAAGCAGGCTTCCCCACTGAGCAGAGAGCCCAATGTGGGGCTCGATCCCAGGACCCTGGGATCATGTCCTGAGCCGAAGGCAGAGGCTTCAACCCACTGATCCACCCAGGTGCCCCCTATTGTTACTTTTATAAAAATGTTTACGGTGCCAACAGGATGATCTAAACAGTGGAAAAAAACATGTAAAGCATTGAGTGTTGGGAATTTGATCACAAGTGGATTACTAAGAAGCTTTTTTTTTCTTTTTAAATTACTAAGACTCTTTCAAGAAATGATGCCTAATCTAGGGAATCTGTGATTATCAATAAAGGGAGAGAATAGGTGGGAACCAACTATTTAAAGATCCAGTTCAAAATCCGAAGTATTTGTATTATCTGAGGTATGGAACTGATCAGAAGAGAATGTATCGAGAAAGGAGTCATAATCCCCTGTGATAATGTACGAAAGTCACGTAAAATGATATGTGAATTTATCCATTGCATGTAGCAAAAGTAATAGATCATCTTAGTGAAAACTGTAGTGACCAGTGAAAACTTGTGTTAGAGTAAGTTGGAGTAAGTAAGTTGGAGGTGAGGGTATGAGTTATAGAAAACACTTTACAGATTTAACGGATGAGAAGAAAGTGACAAGTGTGTAGTTAAAGAGGAATGAGAGATTACCAAGTTTTTCTTTATAAATTTAATTGATTATTTAATGGCAGAAATTTGAGCATACTTAAAAGAACATGGAATATATTCACAAGGTTGAATGGGAAAAATTGGTGAATGCTTTATTCAATAGAATAAATACTTATTAATCTTAAACTATTAAAAAATAGATACCATATTTTTATGGATATAAGCAAATCTATTGTAAGAACAAGAATGCAAGCTTTGAAGTTAGTTACATGGTCCTTTTGGAGGACAGAGAGAATGGAATTAATTTGAGTAGGGACATAAAGGTCCCTTGAATTCCAAAGAATTCTATTTGGAATCACATATTTTTTAGCCTATGTTTATATACAGAATTAGTATGCTATTGGACTGGTAATGATCCATTACAGAGGAAATGTTTGCATTTGAAATTAGACCGTCCATGACATAGATTTTGGGTTGTGAATTAAAATGTAATGGAGAAAATCTAGCTATAGCATTTTCCTTTATTGTCTAAGGAGACTACATTCACACCCTTTTGAGGGATGCTGTGGGGCAGTTGGGAACTAGAGACCTAAGCATGGATTTGCATCTTATGCTTGACAAGATTGACAAGTCCACACAATCATATTATATGACCTAAAATAGTTAAATAAGAGAACTAAACTATACAGTGTTCATATTTATTTTCAGTTTCTTCAGGGAGGGCTAAAACTATCCTTTTTGCTACCTAGAAAATGACCTCTTCAAAAGAGCTACCCACTATCAAATAAATTCATTTCAGTAACTCCAGGGGGAAAAAATGATGTTAAGTATTTAAAAAATAATAATTGACCCTAGGCCTTGTAAGTCAGATATTTCATGATGCAGGCTTGCATCTGGGACATTATGATGAGCAAAGAAATATTTAAAACTACAGGGGGTGCCTGGGTGGCTCAGTCAGTTAAGCATCCGACTCTTGATTTTGACTCAGGTCATGATCTCAGGGTTGTGAGAACGGGCCCCGTGTGGCTCCATTCCCAGCTCAGAGCCTGCTTGAGATTCTTTCTTTCCCTCCTCCTCTACACCCGCCCCCCACACTCTCCCCCTCTCTAAATTAAACAAACAAACAAACAAAAACAACAGCACGTAAAACCACAGACAGTTCATGAAGATGGGCTTCGAAGGCAGGAGAAATGTTTCTCTCTCTTGTTTTTTTCTTTCTTTGTTGCTGAATCATAAAAAGTTTGAAGGGAAAACAGAAATAACTTTGATGAATTCCTACCTCAATGGCTTAGTTTCATTGAAACTAATATGGACACATAATTTTCTCCGCATCACATCCGACAATAGCAATACTTTCTTAGAGGAAGTCTTACAGTACTGTGTTCTTTAGTTGGACAGACCGATTTAAAATCTTAGCTCTGTCTCTTCATAGCTCTGTAACCTTAAGAGGTTTACCTCTCCTACCTGTGACTTGATTTTCTCATCTGGAAAATGGAGATAATAAGGCTAACTTGATAGGGGTATGGTGAGAAACCAAAAAGGTCATAAATAATAATTTAAATAATGTTTGGCATATCACAAAAACTAACATTAACTTTTACTAGAAACCTTTCTTCCCTCAGACAGCCCACCTTCACGCTTTCATTTTACCTTCACAGGAACTTTCAGAAGCAGGTGGGCTCTTGTGCCAGTTCACTACTTCCGGCCCCTCCCCCGCCCCCCGCCCCCCCCGCCCCCTTTCATTCATCCCCCTTTCCTCCTTGCTTTCGCTCCTTCCATCAGCCCATAAAGGGCAAGTCAGTATGTGAAGCCCCAGGGCTACAAAGATAAATAGGACATAAAACTGCCTTAGAGGTCATCAAAATCCAGGAGGAAAGAAAGACACAGTGTTTGAGGACATTGAACACAGAGCCCTCTATTGCTGCATTTTAAGGTCAGGTGGCTGGTGAGCGCCAGAAGAGGTGAAGAGTTCACGGGCTGTAACTGTCAGCTTTGGGCTTTTGTAAGCCTCCGCTATCGGTTACTGGAGGGTTTTGGTCTATTTATTTTGTTTTGTTTTATTCTTCCTTCCCCAGCCCCCGTTCATCGGGATACTTCTTCTACCTCTCTGAGTAATAGCTGGTGGGGAGGTTAGATTACTTGGAAATTATTTTTAATGCTTAAGGTAGTTGAGAGATACTTTTTAGCACATTGAAATTTGGATGCTGTACCATCCTCCAGAGTTTGTAGTAAAGTGTGAGCTGAATTCCATTTGCCTGAAAAGATAACTTATTCTGCTCTTTAAGATTCATCTTTCCAAGCATCTTTTATTCAGTTCAACTGAAGGACAGAACAGAATGAAACAGATAATGAGCTAGCAGCATATAAGACTAACCTTTTTGAATAAAAAAAAAAAAAAAAAAAAGGAACATTTGCTCCCTTAGGTTATGTTTCAACAGAAAAGACATGTATCTATCTCGTCAAAAGGAATTAAGGGGTCTCTAAACATCAAAATGAAAGATTCAAAAGCATGTTATTATTATAAGGGAAAGAAAATGTCTGGTTAATGTATCTGTAGGAGAGAACTGTATTACCAAATAAATAGGAAATCCGGATACTAACTGATTTTAATGAATTTAGGGATTACCATAGGAAAAATGGCAACAATTAATTGATGATACCTGACAACTTTTAATAGTTTTTTCCTAATATTGAAAATATTTGGATCAAATTATTGAGATGATAAAGAATGACAAATGGGCTACAGCCAAAAATAGTGAATTCCTTATACAACATCACCCCCAACAGGGATATGTTTAAATTTCAATTGAATACATAATGGATTAGTGTAGTAGATTTATATAAACCATTTAAAACAAAATCTATAATTATCTATATAACAATTATTTAATTGGGGTAAAATTTAAAAATATCATATTTTAAGAGTGGCAGTTAATCTTCCCATAACTGCCACATCTCTGGATTTTCCTTATGTAGGTAGGTCATTAAGTTGGGGTAATGTAGCATTCTACAAATGTGTTAAGAACTTACTTGGTCCCCAAATTTTAAATATCCTTAATAAATTAGATTTTCTTAACATAACAAAGCACTGAGATTATAGTCTTATACTTAATTGTGTCATAACAAAATGCAACCCAAAAGATGACAAAAAAAACTCTCTTTAAGATACTCAGCATTATAATTATTAATTCTTATGGGGTGATTTTATGGAAGGGAGATTCCATCATGGAAGGTCAAATTATCACTAAAAATATTAAAGGAACAGCCAGGCTTCCCCATCATCATCTTGCTGCCTTGTGATAACACTCTATTCATGTTTCTTTTAGTAACTAGGAATGTGAATAATTTATAAATTTATAACTAGAGAAAATTCACAAAGAACAATAGCGTCTCCTGAACTTAAATTAGAAAACAGCTGAGTTGATTGTGTCCCCATCCTGAAACAATTAATGCAGTGTTCTATGAAACCGCTTTTCATTTGAGGATGTCTAGAATGGAAGGAAAATTGAAACAGATATGAAATCTTAAGTAACTCAATTTTATGTAAATTTATGTATGAAACAAAAAGCAGCATTGCAATGAAATCTACTGGGCTTTAATTTGATTCAAGGTCTGATACATATTTTGACCATCTTTCCTTCATGCAAAAAGGAAAATACTCCAGATAGAACAAGTCATTGACTGCCTAATGTACATCAATCAAACTTGCTAACTTATGATGTTTCTCAAGGGCATTAGCTCTTTGGTAGTCGTCAGAAATATAAATGGACAATGTGGTGTGGGGGTACTGTGCAGTGGAGCAGAGAGGCATGGTACTCGATGTGCCATATCCCTTCACTTCAAACAACTAATTAATGGTCTGCTATATATCCTGCTTCTCAGGGGTCAGAGGTATTGTTAAGAATCCTCAGTGTTGCCTGTTTAAATTAAAAGAGATGACAGACAGATTCATCTAGGGTGTTAAGCAAAAAGGGAGGATAAAGTCCTGTCTCTCTAAAAAGCTCGTGCCAAGGAAATCAAGCAAAACAACCCAAAAGATAGACTTCCCTTGGGTAAGTTTCATTTATTAAAGTTTTAACCCCCAAGGAAGAAAAATTAAAGGTAGTTCTTTCTGAGAAAATAATTAATTTGATCTCCCTTGTCCATGGAGCCAATTCCCTGAATCAATTTCTTGATTAAACCACTTGTAGTATCATCAACAGAATACTTCTAAAAGAAATCATATTTTTGAGAATGGTGTCACCAATTGTAGAATTCTTTTCTCTCTTTTGCAAAGCAAAGCATATTATTACAGTGAAAATTCAGGTGCATTTCAATACTAAATTTAGAGTTTAGGGCATACTGAGGTTGCAAGAAAAAAAAAATCAAGAAACTTAGGTGCACTAGTAGTGTGGATTAAATAGGGTAAAATTCACACTGAACTCAAGTTTCCCAGATAAAAATATAGTTGGTATCTACAGAGAAATCAACTGATTGAGCACATTTTAATTGTTTTATTTTTTTTCTCCCTGGATTATAAACACTAATAAGAATGCATGCATTCCTTTTTCTCTCCCTTATATACTCTAAGCTGTTCAAGCTGAGCTCTCTGGTAAAAAATTAGAAGTGAATGCAATTCAACACAAAATTAATGCTACAAATATCTGTCTTCTACATGCCAAGCATTCTTCTAAGTACTGTAATTACTCCTACATCATGAAGGTTTTATTATTATACGTATGACATATGTAAACATAAATGTAAGCAAAAACAAAGGTAATCACAGATGGTATTAAACCATATAAAAGAAATATAAAGTATGAACTGAGAGTAACTGCAAGACACCAGTCTCAATATGGTTGTCAGAAAGCCTTCTGAGAAGGGCCCATTTAACTCTGACCTAAAGGATGACAGTGCATCAGTGGGACTAAGAATCATGGAGAGAGCATTCCAGACAAGACATGTTCAAAGGCCCATTAGAAAGAAGGGCCTGTCTAGGAAACAGGAAGAAAGCCATTGTAGCTGGGAAACAAGGATTAAGGGGAGGAAAGGTGAAAAAAAAAGTTTAATCTGCAAGAGAGATGTAGGTCATAAAAACAGGTTTCTTGTGTTTTATGTTGTGGTTGTGGTTATTGTGGTGGTGGTTGTTTTCGAGAGTATATGAGACTGGGACGTGAGGGTGATCAGGCTGTGACATCTCTCACCCACTGATCACCAGGGTCGATTCAGGGGATCTACCAAGCAGGGCAGATGTCCCTTTCCTCCCTCACCCCTCCCATGTGGGTCCCTCCTGAAGGTCAGCCCTGGGTTCGAAAGAATGACCTTCCCCCAGAGGAGGACTGCTCTTCTATCAGAAGTATACGAGGACCTGTACCCCCTCCCCAACCCGGCTAAGACCTCCCAACAAGCTCTCAAGCTGCATTTGTGGAGAAAATAAGGTAGTTAAGCTCCCGAGACTCTAGAGACATCCAAATGAGGCACTGCCTGTGACAGGCTGCTGCCGCCTTGCTTTAGAAACAAACAAACAAAAAAAAAAATCAAGATGGGGGCACGCCTGATTTTATTTTTAAAAGTTCACTCTGCTTTGTGAAAGACTGCCTCGTAAGTGTATTTCAGTGTATGGTGGGTAGGAGAATGTGGAGGTGGGAGAGAATAGCAAGCTTTAGAAGCAGGGAGTGATTTGTGAAGTTCTTGCATTATTTGTAAACATATGATACCACATCTCTGAAAATTTATGTTGAAACTGCCATTTCAAATCTCTCTCTCTGTCTTTCTTTCTTTCTGTGTGTGTATGTATATGTGTGTGTGTGTGTGTTTTCCTTGACATTTCGAACAAAATAACCTACTTGAAATTTCTTTGAAAGGCTTTGGATTTTTGTTCCTGTGCAAGATTGTGCCTTCATATTCACTTACCTTTTCCTGTTTGGATGTTTAGTTCCATTTATTTGGTTCCACTAAATGTCACATTATGAGCAGGTGAGTTTGTATACATTTTCTCATTTAATTCCCACAATAACCCAGCAAAGTATGATTTATCACTTTTCAACAGATGATTCAGAATGTTTAATCTAGATTACAGTGTAGACCTGTAAAAAAAAAAAAAAAAGAGAGAGAGAGAGAAGATAAATAGAAAAGATACCCAGTTCATATCTGCAAACTTTGTTCTCTATTCTTTGAGGTTCAAGTTATCACATCAGATATAAGGAATACAAGTAATTTGACTTGTTTTATAATTGTTATTTCAATTTATATGCTCAGAACCCCAATCACTACTGTGTTTGCACAGATGGAAGAAATCATAAACACTAGCACTCTCATCCTATTTGATTGGTTTAAAAATATCAAACCCTCATTTCTATCAAAAAGTGATATTACAATTAGAAAAATGTTCATAGTTCATGAGATTTTTTTTTTTTAAGATTTTTATTTATTTATTTAACAGAGATCACAAGTAGGCAGAGAGACCGGCAGAGAGAGGAGGATGCAGGCTCCTTGCAGAGCAGAGAGCCAGACATGGGGCTTGATCCCAGGACCCTGAGATCATGACCTGAGCCGAAGGCAGAGGCTTTAATCCACTGAGCCACCCAGGTGCCCCATGAATTTTTTTATTTTTTTAAGATTTTATTTATTTATTTGACAGACAGAGATCACAAGTAGGCAGAGAGGCAGGCAGAGAGAGAGGAGGAAGCAGGCTCCCTGCGGAGCAGAGAGTCCGATGGGGGGCTTGATCCCAGGACCCTGAGATCATGACCTGAGCTGAAGGCAGAGGCTTTAACCCACTGAGCCACCCAGGCGCCCCCATGAT